>NC_090648.1:268310032-268470032 GCF_040937935.1 Hyperolius riggenbachi
ACAAACGATTATCCCATTTTTTTATTAAAATCCATCGGATATGTCGGAAAAATCTTTATATTTGATCTAACAGAATAATCGAAGGAAATAATTCAATCGAAAAAAATTGTACCATGTATGGGCACCATTAGCCTCACAAATGCTTGTGTCTAACGAGCAGGCGGTAATGTAAGACACCATCAAGTAGTAAAAGCAGAAGACATATTTTTTCGTTAAATAAGCAGCATGGCAGCTCAATTACATTGAACGTTAGTCTGCAGTAAAGGATGGCAAAGCAGCTGCTTATTTCATGCTACTCAATAAATGTTATGAGATTCCCAGCAATGGTAATAAAGGGCAATTTATTCATCAGTAGAATATGCAGTGGAGTGCACTTTACATAATGTTTCTATTGACATCGGCTCTTAACAGCTGCCATAATGGAAAAGCCTAATTGAGGGTGAAGATGGACACAAGTGCAAGCAAAGTGTACAGTGCCTGGTGTGGTCTCAGCATCGGAAGGTGGTGGTATATGCAGTTATTCTTTATAATTAATTAACTGAAAAAATAAAAAAGGTTTAATCTGATATTAACGAGCTAACACAGATATTACTATTATTATTGTTGTGTATTTAAATAGTGTTGACATCTTCAAGAGTCTTTTACATAGTGTATTTAGTCATACCACTGACTGTTCCTATCACCCTGTGTTCCTATTGTAGTCTAAGTACAATATTGTATGTTTTTTGGATGTGGAAGGAAACCAGAGTACCTAGAGGACACACAGACAGAGGGCAAACACAGGGAGGATATACAAACTCCATGCTGATAGCGTCATGGCCCAGATTTGAACCAGAGACCCTTGTGCTATCCACTACACCACTGTGCCACACACAGTTGTAGAAAGGCAGCCACATACAGTATTCTGTTCAAGGAACATGATTAGGGTATGTGCATTATCTGTTTATTCAAGGCTAACTTATCACGTGACCTTTATATGGAAGATGCCACATTTCCATGACAGTGTTTAATGCACAGCTTTCTACCTACTTCCCCTACAAGCTATCTATATGTTTTATGATCGACAGCGAAACCAACATCTTTACTAAAAACAACTTTTATGACAAAAATCTATTACAGCACAAGCCACACAGTGGCCTCAATTCACTAACCTTCATCAAACACTTTATTGAACGTTTGATAATTTATCTCGTGGGTAAAATTTAATTTTGAATTCACTAAGGTGTTATATAGAGGGATAGATTTTTTGAACGTTTTATCGATAAAACATTCGATAAATCTATAACACCTTAGTGAATTCAAAATTAGATTTTACCCATGAGGTAAATTATCAAATGTTCGATAAAGTGTTTGATAAAGCTTAGTGAATTGAGGCCAGTATATGGTTTTCTGCCAATCTAATCAAGATCTGGTCATACATGTACAGATATTTCCTTATCAGCATATTACTCAGGGAATATGATTAATGAGGAACTCCATTGTGCTATCCTTGAGTCCTCTATGGCCAGATTACAGTACATATTCTATACCAGATTTGTCTGATTGCCAGTGACTCCACTCATCTCTAGCAGACAGCACTTTATTAATAAATGATAAGTGCACTAAAACATTAATATGAAAAAACACTCCTGAGGCATTTCTTCCCATAAGGAAGTGGTGGTTCTTTAGTAATTTATTTGAAATTCTGATTTAGAGGAAAGTTTCGTGGGTGAGGTTTTTCATGCTAGAGCAAACAGCTTTGTTTAGACAGGGAATAGCAGCATAGAGTGAAATGAAAGTGTTATCTCACTAAACAAACCGAGTTTAAACATTACTCATTAATATAGTGGTAACCTGTCTTCTTTTATTTGAACATCTGAGGATAAACCTTTTTCCTTAATACCAGCATGAGTCATCACGACATTAATCTCTATATGATAACTGTGGGATTTTATCAAAACCTACTAGCTTTATTCACTTATATAACGCTCTGGGACACTTCTGCTTGACACTACTGGCCACTGTCATCTATCGAACCTATCTCTGCAGTGATCGGTCTAGAGTTTTTGGTTGTCACAGATTCTACATATGACAAAATAAATAAATAAAAATGTTGTGTTATGTAGATAGAAATATACAGTTTTAACAATAAAATATAGCAACCTATGTGTACACTTAGGGAAAAATAATTGCTTGATTTGGCCACTTAAAGTAAACTTTAAGTGAAAATAAACATATGAGATAAAGAATTACATGTGTGGTATGGATGATAAATAGACTATAAGTAGTATGCAAAAGAGTGTCATATTTTTATTTTTAGTTATACATATGTTTTTAAGATTGCATCAGGCTGACACAGTTGCAGTTTATAATCCATACTCTGCCTTTTAAGCAGAAGTAATTACCCTTTAAACTTTCCTGAAGTAAAACAGTATTATCTCTCCTCTCCCTAACATAGCTCCCTACCCTTTTAGCTTCTATTTTCTTTTCAGGAAACCAGAGAGATTCCACAAGTTTTCGACAAGCAAATTTGCATAGATAACAACTCAAGTATTTGAACTGTTGCTGTCCCAAAAAACAGAAAGGGGCTTCAGACAATGTCTTAGTATATATGTTTACCTCATCATGTCACATTTCACTTCAGGACTGGACTGTGTGACATTCTCATTTTTGCAGTGTACCTCCATATAGACTACTGAATGAAGTTGGGGAGGGGGACTCATTCTTCCTGATTGCTATCCTCCCCAAATGACAAGCTTAAATAAACTGGAGCGCCTGGCTGAGGTGAGCCCCTTTTTTATAGAGCTTTTGGTACACTGCCTCGTCCGTAAAGGGGTTGAATCATACCTACACATTTGGCCACCCTGGGATGTCTGTAAACAAGCGGACAATAAATATATTGTGGGTAATTTATCAAGTTAATTGTGAGAAACTGGAGCAACAGTGAAGCAGTAGCTGACGGTAGCCATACAATTGGTTTTTTTGCCTAATTAGACATTTGATCAGACAAAATGTCTAATTGATCATGAATTGAGTGAATTTTACCATTTGCAATTAATATTATGATCGATATAATGGCCAATAATGGATTGAAAGATTGAACTGCAATGTTGGTCACAGAATAACTTTTTTTTTTTTTCGACCGCAATATTGATTGAAAACAAAATCAAGTGAAAATTAAATAGTGTATGGCCAGCATGTCATGTCTTATTTAGAAAGCAAAACCAGCATGTGCTGAGCATATTAATGGTGTGTTTTCTACACAAAGTCCTGTGTGTAATGCTGCCCCAGATTGCTTCAGGTTTGAGCATGTCAACATAAACATACAAACAACTGCAGCGGGTTGGATGGAAATGTGTCAGGTGATCATGTGACATCTTCTTATTGGGTGTTGGAGGTATACAACATCATTTTTCTTAAATTTCACTTTTTATTTTGATGTATGTAGGTGGGGTAGCAACCATATGGCCTTTTATATGCTTGAAAGTTCACATTAGCATTTCCTCAGAATACACCTGCATAATAAGACAGTATCAGATGTTCCTGGCCCTGTACTTTGCACCATATTGCTTTCATACATAATACATTTCTTTGGCTGTAATATTACCAGAATCCACCAGACTCCAAACTCACATAAATACCAGCCAGATATTGTATGATTGAGAATGACGCTTCTTATGTTACCTATGAGCCCCAGACACAACACACTGCAGCCACTATTAGCAGCAGAGACTTGGTTTTACATGGGAGCCTGCAGTATTAATGTCATACAATATAGCATGGCACATTATAATCAGACACAGAATGTGTACCTGCTCCATTGTTTAAACTTCGGCAACCTTTGCTTAATCATACCCTTTAGTGAGGTCTGTATGAATGTTTAAGGAGTGGCTTGTGCTCACATCGAAGGTGAGGTAATAATGCATTCAAGTCACAGTTTAGTGTTTCTAGACAAAGAACGGCACTTGAGAAATGGAGAAAACATCTATTCAGTGCCAAGTCCACGCTAACACAAAGGCAAACAAATTGCTGTGTGCTATCAATACTTTTCATCAGGAAGACTGAGCACCGCCCTCAAACACCTGAAACTTACCACCAGCTAATAACTACCAACTCCAACCTACACTTTCTGATAGCAGAGCTCTTACAAACTGTCTATATTCACTAATGCTAGGCACAGACGATGAGATTTTCTGGCAGATTTCCTGCCAGATTGATTATTTCCAGCATGTCCGATCTGATTTCCTATCGATTTTCCATTCACTTCTATAGAAAATTGATAGGAAAATCGATCGGAGATCAAAACTGACATGCTGGAAATAATCGATCTGGCACGAAATCTGCCAGAAAATCTCATCGTGTGTACCTAGCATTACAAGACAGCCACTTCAGATGACAGGGCTACTGATATGCAAATGAGCTGACCTAAACACAGAGTTGGATGAATCTCAGAGGCCAGGTAGCCAATGGGCTTAGTTTGTGAAGTAAAGGTGCGGGTTACAAAATTTAAACTATGTTTAACATTCAAAATGTAGACAGTTAAGATATAAAAAATATTAAAACCAGTCTGTACCCCTGAAAAAAAGTTTGCATACAACAGACCAAAAAAACAAAACTATACATTTCCTAAAAATATAAAAATTAAGCCTATAAATGACTTGTAACATATAGCAATATACTGCATAATAGTTACCTACTATTTTTAACATCTGAGAACTGGAAGCAAATTTATGCAAATAATGCTGGGCTTTCTTATTAGATGGCCTAGCATGCTTTACTAAGATGGCTGCACCTTATATTTAATATTTAAATATTTTATTTAAAAAACTAAAAACATTACAATTAGTCTATACACCCCAAAAATATATTTTAAATGTATAAATCATTATAACAAACAACAATATACCTATTATAGTTACCTACTATTTTTAACATCTGAGAATTGAAGATTTGCAGTTTTCAGTATATTTTTTCTGTATACCTACAATAGGTATTATTGCGTAAGACACAATGTTTACCCTTCTTCTTCAAGCACACTGTATAAGACATGCCCTCCTTATGTTGATTTTTATAAGCTGATAACTGTGCCAAACAAGCCTAGGAGTACAATGTGTCTGGCAGCACATGTACCTGAGAATATTATATCAGTAAGACTCTATTCTGCTCTTATCTGCCCATGTGTGTTAGCTTTACTAACATAACGCAGCCATCGGTTTGCATTCAAGTTCTTGATAATGTCAAAGGGGCAAGTAAGAAATTGTTGGGAGTTGGTTAATAATTCACCAACTTGCTTTCCCAAAGCAAATCAGCCTGTCAAATTACCCTGAAGATTTAATGAGCAGCTAATGTCCCAGCAGTCAGTTTGAGAAACAACAAAGGCAGCCTCTACAGACTGCGTGTAACGCATTTACAAGAGTCCACCTTCTAAATTTTGCCTGTTGTTAGAAAAATGTAACCCTGAATACCTCTTAAATGTATATATATTCAGTCTATGACCTCTACAGGAGGAAACCATGAGACGATGAGTGAATACAATAAATTCCATGCACTTGGAATTCAGACTTCTCACTGTTCAAACTATGGGGGGAATCTGCAACCCTGGCATTGATGGAATGCTATAGCAGGAATTCACACTGGTACCTTTACAGGGACTAACTTTGTAGTGCTTTTTTTTCATTTTTGTTTTGCTTATTAGTTTGCTAGAATGTTACAGGATCCTTGAAATAGACTCTTAAGTGTTTTATTATTTTTTTTGTCTTATTTCTAAAACTTACATATCACATTTGAAATTTTCATTTTTAGAGCTCTGTCTCCTGGCTTGACTGGCATGTTCAAAATATACACTACTTTTTTTATCACATATTTTTGTTAATACTGGTTACATCATTGTATCAACTGTTTTAAGATGTTTTCATCATGCTTTTAATTTGTTTAAACCAAAATACAATTGTTTCCAAAGTTGTCTGAAGGCAAATCATTTTTCCATATTTAACATTTTTTAACAGGCTGTCAGCCATACTATCTCAGAAAAAACACATATAGAAGAAGATAAATACTTGCTCTACTTACATAACATATGTATTGCACTGAGAAAATACTTCTTAGCATTTCCCATTTTAAGTGTGGCTATTTTGAAGCCAATCCTTATGTCATTTCCTCCCTTAGTCTGTGCTGCCTGAATTGCCCGCCCTTCACAATAGAAAGTGCATTGTCATAGCATGAGAAATATTGGTCAATCAGAGAGGAACAGAGGTGCCGGAGGGGAAAACAGGAGGGAAAGAGGCTTCAGCCAAGCAGGCTGCATTAGTTAAGTCTGAGGGGAAGTGCAGAAGGAAAAAAGGACAACCCAGTATGCCCTGCAACTTCCTTTTTGTGTACCAAATTTTGTGTGTACCAAACAAAAGTCAGGTAATCTGGGGAATGATCATTTATCAACAACAAAAGTAATAGTGATTTTAACTTTTGGATTGCCTAGTTAGCATCCTTATTACTCGTTTACCAGATAAAATAAAGAATTGATTTTTGATTTTATGCCCGACAGGTACTCTTTAATTTAACTAACAAACAAATTAAACTTACAAACTCCCAGATTGTAACTTGTTTGTAAGTAGGTAACCGCCTGTACGTAGAAGACAACACCCATCACATCTAAAAAGATAAACAAGTGTTTCTGAAAGCTTCTTTTTAACATTATACTGAATTAGACTATGGTTTAAAAAGTATCAGCTGCAAGCAACTAAAATTCTATTTCTCTTTTCAAACATAACTGAATAAAGTAAGTGAGACAACATATGTAGAAAATACTTTTTTCCGTTTTTACTGAACAAAATTTCTAACAAGTTGGAGAAAAAAGTTGCCATTATTTAAGCATTAAAAAAAAAATCCTAATAGTTTAATTAGATCTCCCAGGTCATATTATCAGATTTTTAAATAAAGGTTAATGCTGCTGGGAATACACCATGAGGTTTTTCAGCGGATAGATGGCTCGATGGATCATTCCCGACAGGTTCCAATCTAATTTCGATCGTTTTTCTGAGCGATTTTTTTCATAGAAGTGAATGGAAATCATTCAGAAAAACAATTGATAAAATCGAAAGGAAAAACGACCGGCCGGTAAATCTGCCAAAAAAACTCGTAGTGTATTCCCAGCACTAGAAGTGTGTAAACCATGATTTGGGGAGAAACACGGAAAAACTGAAAGGCCAGAAAATCCAGAGAACGTAAGGGATGAAAACAATTCCCTCAGACTGGCTTTTAAATAAAAAAAATGGAAGAAAGCAAGCAAGCTTGAGTCCACCTGACAGAGAGCAGGAAGGATCAGGCTGTGTGAGTAGCAGGCCTGATAATGTGCTTGTGAGACACTGCTCTCAGTGGGATTAGGTAACACACTTGGCACTATTATTAGACTGGAGTGCCAGCAGGGAAACAGAAGTGAATACGCTCAGCTACCTATCATTACTGGACTATTTTATTCTAGAAGTATACAAAAAGTCCGTCTAGCTTGGGAGAAGTGAAGCTTTGTTGAGGCTAAACCCTCTGTGGCTGTAATCAAAGGAAATACTTCCTCCTTACCAGGAGAGTGTTTAATAATACAAGTTAACATATATAGTATTACACTTTGCAATTTGTATGCACTCAAAACTCCACAACTAGATTATATCACAAAAGGAAAAAGATGGTTTTGTGAACTACCCAACAATACCCTGTAAGCACCAGTTTTCTTGTATAGCAGATTTTCTTAGATCATGTGCTGTGTTTCCTTCATTTACTCCTTCATGTTCAATTCCCCTTCTCTACAGATCTTTACCTCTCAGTGTCGCCCCAGTCTGGCCTATATTTTCTAATTTAGCTGTTGCCATGGATGACTGTTACACACATGGAGGCCCTCTGTATACAGATGAAATGGATGCTGAGAACTAACTGTTTTAGCTGTGGTCAGACATGCTAAGCACCCTCCAAAAACAGAACAATCTTTACAAAATGATCTTCCAAGGAGAGATCACCATACAAACACAGCTCATGTCTGGCTCACTTGTGCATGCATATCACTGCCAATGGAGGAAGGCAGGCACCTAGCGCCAGTGGTATAAAAACAGCGCCTCATAGACATCTATTATAAAACGATATTTATCGTTTTTATGGTGAAATAATGGCGCAGATTGTCATCTTTGTTTGCCATTGTAAATTTTTTTTTTTATTCAATAACATTGTTATACCTAATAGCCCTAACTAAACCGCCGCATTCCCGACGCTCTAATCTAACTAATTGCCCCCAAACTCATTGGGGGAAATCCGGGCTTCGTTTCCCAGTGAGGCAGGGCTATGAGCAGCAGCCCTGCCTCACGCGTGACTGTCAGCGGCGGATCTCCACCTCTCCCAGCCCCTCTCAGTCTTCCTTCACTGAGAGGGGCTGGGAGAGGTGGAGATCCGCCGCTGACAGACACGCGTGAGGCAGGGCTGCTGCTCATAGCCCTGCCTCACTGGGAAATGAAGCCCGGATTGCCCCCGGGGAGTTTGGGGCAATTAGATTAGAGCATCGGGAATTCAGCGGTTTAGTTAGGGCTATTAGGTATAACAATGTTATTGAATAAAAAAAAAATGTACAATCCCCCCACCTGTATAAGCTTCAAAACAAACATGGGGTGTTAGAATCTATTCCCCATAAGGTAATGCAAATTTTTGAGGAATACTATTCTCGTCTTTTCACTGCCCCCTTTGACCCCTCTTTACCTGAGTTAGACGACTGGTTGGATTCTTTACCTATTCCTTCCCTGACAGCAGATAAATTGGAGATTTTAAATTCACCTATTACCTCTAAAGAAATTAGCAATGCAATCTCTTCTCTCAAAAACTCTAAAGCCCCGGGCCCAGATTGCTTTTCAGGCCTCTACTATAACAAATTCTAACCCCACAATTAAAGCAGCTTTTCAACGATGCATTGCTAGGTACTAAACTCCCCAATGAGCTAACAAACGCTTTTGTCTCTCTTATACCGAAGCCTAATGTAGACCATACACTACCGCAAAACTACAGACCCATTTCACTTATCAACAACGATGTGAAGCTGTTCTCCAAGATCCTTGCCAGCCGTCTCTCTCAGGTGATTACTGATTTAATCTCCCCATCCCAATCTGGGTTTATACCCCAACGACAAACTACTGATAATACCAGGCTAGTATGTAATATTCTCCAGGATGCTCAATTGAATGACCAAAGGCTACTACTGTTGGGCCTTGATCTTCATAAGGCTTTTGATTCGGTTCTATGGCCTTATCTACATAAAGTGACTAATAGAATGGGAATCCATGGGGCATTTATGGAAGCGATATTGGCTCTATATGACTTGCCCCAAACTAGACAGACTACCTGGCCTTTTGTCTAAACCTATCCAAATCAGCAGAGGGACCAGACAAGGCTGTCCCCTCTCCCCACTCCTATTTTCAATAGCTATGGAGCCCTTATCACTAGCTATCCAAACAAATCCTGATATAAAAGGTTATGTTAAAGCTGATAAGGAATATAAACTTAGTTTATATGCTGATGATGCATTATTGTTTTTATCACAACCTATTACCTCCATGCCTATATTACTTCAGCTCCTGGAACATTTTGGCAAACTTTCTGGCCTGACGGTTAATGTTTCCAAATCGCAGGCCTTACCAATCAATCTCCCTCAGGCGGTGGTCAAGTTATATAGAGCCAATTTTGATTTCAAATGGGTTAACTCATACATCACATACCTAGGAATCAAAGTACCCCCAAACTTCAACACTCTTATTAATACTAATTTTCTGCCGTTACTCCACACAATATCGTCCACATTGAAAGATTGGTCACAATACCAAATCTCCTGGCTAGGAAAAGTGAACGCAATTAAAATGGTTATTCTACCAAGAATCTTGTATTTCCTTAGGGCAATTCCAGTTAATCCAGGACGAACTCTCATCAACAAGTTTCAGAAAATGATCAATAAATTTGTGTGGGGCAATAAGCCTGCTCGTTTTAAAAATATCTATTTATATAGACGAGTGGTTAAAGGAGGGGTGGCGCAACCCAATATTTGGCTATATTCTTTAGCGGCTAGATTCACACAGATGCTCCCTTGGTTTAATTCGGAATCCCATATTCCTTGGGTTCAGTTTGAAAGAGACTCGGTTCTCCCTTATAATCTTACTTCAATCCCCTCACTGTCTGAGCGCTCTTCTAAATTTTTGAAATCCCTGAACTTAATTGTCTGGGACAATATCTCACTTTGGTATATACATAGGTTCAAGATGAAGCTTTGCTCAGATAAGCCTCCCAGACTATTGGGAGGCTCAACTGCACGTTTTATGAAAATTTCTTTCTAACTTGTACTGTGGGCAAGGGATATATCTCGCAAATTTACTCACATATGTTAGATCTGATGTATGATCAGAAGACAAAATTTATGACCGATTGGGAAGAAGAGCTGAAAATCACATTAGACACAGGGGACTGGCTCATGATAGGCCTTAACATAGTGAATGCCACTAAAACCCCTATGATTAGAGACACTGTCACGAAACTAATCACTCGTTGGTATAGAACTCCATCCAAAATTCATAAGATATTCCCCTCTGCTTCTCCTCTTTGTTTCAAAGGATGCTCAGAGGAAGGTTCCTTTAAGCACATATTTTGGTCATGCCCGGCTGTGAAGCATGTCTGGGATTGGTTTGTCAGAGATCTGAGCAATCTTTCGTCTGCCACTTTTGTATTAGAACCCCAACACGTATTGTTATTAGCACCCAATAAGAGCATTCCGAAAGCCTGGAAGCGAATTTATCATACTGTTATTTGCTCCACCTTATGGGCAATAGCCAGGAACTGGAAGCAACCAGGAATACCTACTGAGCAAATTTTAAAAAGGGTGGAAACTATACGCACTATGGATTATATTCTTCATTTATCTCAAGATTCCATCCCGAAATATCAGCTAGCCTGGAAAAACTGGTCTCTTTCCACTATTTTTTCAGCTCCCTATAATCGTCCTTGAGCATTGGGGGATGGATACTATGTATTATTATACATCTACTCTGTGGTTCAACTGTTTAGTATGTCTTAGACTTCTATTTCTTACTTAAATATGTTTGTATATGTTCACTGCTCCCATAGGGGTTTTCTGTATCAGTCATTTTATGCAAGATGTTATGGAAAAAAAAAAATGTACAATGGCAAACGAAAATGAACATTGCCAATTATAAATATCGTTTTAAAAAAAATATCGTTTAAAAAAATGTTGCCATTATTCGGCCGGCGCCATTTTTAACCACTTGAGGACCTAGGGCTTTCTACCCCTTAAGGACAGGCCACTTTTTTTCCATTCAGACCACTGCAGCTTTCACGGTTTATTGCTCGCTCATACAACCTACCACCTAAATGAATTTTGGCTCCTTTTCTTGTCACTAATAAAGCTTTCTTTTGGTGCTATTTGATTGCTCCTGCGATTTTTACTTTTTATTACATTCATCAAAAAAGACATGAATTTTGGCAAAAAAATGATTTTTTTAACTTTCTGTGCTGACATTTTTCAAATAAAGTAAAATTTCTGTATACATGCAGCGCGAAAAAAGTGGACAAACATGTTTTCCCATTTTCAAGCATCTATTTTCCTATTTTCAAGCATCTATGACTTTTCTGACCCCCTGTCATGTTTCATGAGGGGCTAGAATTCCAGGATAGTATAAATACCCCCCAAATGACCCCATTTTGGAAAGAAGACATCCCAAAGTATTGACTGAGAGGCATAGTGAGTTAATAGAAGATAGTATTTTTTGTCACAAGTAAGCGGAAAATGACACTTTGTGAAAAAAAAAAAAAAGTTTCCATTTCTTCTAACTTGCGACAAAAAAAAATGAAATCTGCCACGGACTCACCATGCCCCTCTCTGAATACCTTGAAGGGTCTACTTTCCAAAATGGGGTCATTTGTGGGGTGTGTTTACTGTCCTGACATTTTGGGGGGTGCTAAATTGTAAGCACCCCTGTAAAGCCTAAAGGTGCTCATTGGACTTTGGACCCCTTAGCGCAGTTAGGCTGCAAAAAAGTGCCAAACATGTGGTATTGCCGTACTCAGGAGAAGTAGTATAATGTGTTTTGGGGTGTATTTTTACACATACCAATGCTGGGTGGGAGAAATATCTCTGTAAATGACAATTTGTTAATTTTTTTTACACACAATTGTCCATTTACAGAGATCTTTCTCCCACTCAGCATGGGTATGTGTAAAAATACACCCCAAAACACATTATACTACTTCTCCTGAGTACGGCGATACCACATGTGTGGCACTTTTTTGCACCCTAACTGCGCTAAAGGGCCCAAAGTCCAATGAGTACCTTTAGGATTTCACAGGTCATTTTGAGAAATTTCGTTTCAAGACTACTCCTCACGGTTTAGGGCCCCTAAAATGCCAGGGCAGTATAGGAACCCCACAAATGACCCCATTTTAGAAAGAAGACACCCCAAGGTATTCCGTTAGGAGTATGGTGAGTTCATAGAAGATTTTATTTTTTGTCACAAGTTAGCGGAAAATGACACTTTGTGAAAAAACACAATTAAAATCAATTTCCGCTAAATCGTGACAAAAAATAAAATCTTCTATGAACTCGCCATACTACTAACGGAATACCTTGGGGTGTCTTCTTTCTAAAATGGGGTCATTTGTGGGGTTCCTATACTGCCCTGGCATTTTAGGGGCCCTAAACCGTGAGGAGTAGTCTTGAAACGAAATTTCTCAAAATGACCTGTGAAATCCTAAAGGTACTCATTGGACTTTGGGCCCTTTAGCGCAGTTAGGGTGCAAAAAAGTGCCACACATGTGGTATCGCCGTACTTGGGAGAAGTAGTACAATGTGTTTTGGGGTGTATTTTTACACATACCCATGCTGGGTGGGAGAAACACCTCTGTAAATGACAATCTTTTGATTTTTTTGCACACAATTGTCCATTTACAGCGGTATTTCTCCCACCCAGCATGGGTATGTGTAAAAATACACCCCAAAACACATTGTACTACTTCTCCCGAGTACGGCGATACCACATGTGTGGCACTTTTTTGCACCCTAACTGAGCTAAAGGGCCCAAAGTCCAATGAGTACCTTTAGGATTTCACAGGTCATTTTTGTTTCAAGACTACTCCTCACGGTTTAGGGCCCCTAAAATGCCAGGACAGTATAGGAACCCCACAAATGACTCCATTTTAGAAAGAAGACACCCCAAGGTATTCCGTTAGGAGTATGGTGAGTTCATAGAAGTTTTTATTTTTTTGTCACAAGTTAGCGGAAATTGATTTTAATTGTTTTTTTTCACAAAGTGTCATTTTCCGCTAACTTGTGACAAAAAATAAAATCTTCTATGAACTCACCATACTCCTAACGGAATACGTTTGGGTGTCTTCTTTCTAGAATGGGGTCATTTGTGGGGTTCCTATACTGCTCTGGCATTTTAGGGGCCCTAAACCGTGAGGAGTAGTCTTGAAACAAAAATGACCTGTGAAATCCTAAAGGTACTCATTGGACTTTGGGCCCCTTAGCGCAGTTAGGCTGCAAAAAAGTGCCAATCATGTGGTATCGCCGTACTCGGGAGATGTAGTAAAATGTGTTTTGGGGTGTATTTTTACACATACCCATGCTGGGTGGGAGAAATACCTCTGTAAATGACAATTGTTTGATTTTTTTTTACACACAATTGTCCATTTACAGAGAGATTTCTCCCACCCAACATGGGTATGTGTAAAAATACACCCCAAAACACATTATACTACTTCTCCTGAGTACGGCGATACCACATGTGTGACACTTTTTTGCAGCCTAGGTGCGCTAAGGGGCCCAACGTCCTAATCACAGGTCATTTTGAGGCATCTGTTTTCTAGACTACTCCTCACGGTTTAGGGCCCCTAAAATGCCAGGGCAGTATAGGAACCCCACAAGTGACCCCATTTTAGAAAGAGGACACCCCAAGGTATTCCGTTAGGTGTATGGCGAGTTCATAGAAGATTTTATTTTTTGTCACAAGTTAGTGAAAAATGACACTTTGTGAAAAAAAAACAAAAATCAATTTCCGCTAACTTTTGACAAAAAATAAAATCTTCTATGAACTCGTCATACACCTAACAGAATACATTGGGGTGTCTTTTTTCTAAAATGGGGTCCGTTTCTGGGGTTCCTATACCGCCCTGGCATTTTACGGGCCCAAAACCGTGAGTAGTCTGGAAACCAAATGTTTTAAAATGACTGTTCAGGGGTATAAGCATCTGCAAATTTTGATGACAGGTGGTCTATGAGGGGGCGAATTTTGTGGAACAGGTCATATGCAGGGTGGCCTTTTAGATGACAGGTTGTATTGGGCCTGATCTGATGGATAGGAGTGCTAGGGGGTGACAGGAGGTGATTGATGGGTGTCTCAAGGTTGATTAGAGGGGGGAATAGATGCAAGCAATGCACTGGCGAGGTGATCAGGGCTGGGGCCTGAGGGCATTCTGAGGGTGTGGGCGGGTGATTGAGTGCCCTAGGGGCAGATAGGGGTCTAATCTGATAGGTAGCAGTGAAAGGGGGTGATTGATGGGTAATTAGTGGGTGTTTAGGGTAGAGAACAGATATAAACACTGCCCTTGGGAGGTGATCTGACGTCGGATCTGCGGGCGAACTATTGGTGTGGGTGGGTGATCAGATTGCCCGCAAGGGGCAGGTTAGGGGCTGATTGATGGGTGGCAGTGCCAGGGGGTGATTGATGGGTGGCAGTGACAGGGGGTGATTGATGGGTGATTGACAGGTGATTGACAGGTGATCAGTGGGTTATTACAGGGAAGAACAGATGTAACTAATGCACTGGCGAATTGATAAGGGGGGGGTCTGAGGGCAATCTGAGCGTGTAGGCGGGTGATTGGGTGCCCGCAAGGGGCAGATTAGGGTCTGATCTGATGGGTAACAGTGACAGGTGGTGATAGGGGGTGATTGATGGGTGATTGATGGGTAATTAGTGGGTGTTTAGAGGAGAGAATAGATGTAAACACTGCGCTTGGGTGGTGATCTGATGTCGGATCTGCGGGCGATCTATTGGTGTGGGTGGGTGATCAGATTGCCCGCAAGGGGCAGGTTAGGGGCTGATTGATGGGTGGCAGTGACAGGGGGTGATTGATGGGTGGCAGTGACAGGGGGTGATTGATGGGTGATTGACAGGTGATCAGTGGGTTATTACAGGGAAGGACAGATGTAAATAATGCCCTGGCGAATTGATAAGGGGGGGGGGGGGTCTGAGGGCAATCTGAGCGTGTAGGCGGGTGATTGGGTGCCCGCAAGGGGCAGATTAGGGTCTGATCTGATGGGTAACAGTGACAGGTGGTGATAGGGGGTGATTGATGGGTAATTAGTGGGTGTTTAGAGGAGAGAATAGATGTAAACACTGCGTTTGGGTGGTGATCTGATGTCGGATCTGCGGGCGATCTATTGGTGTGGGTGGGTGATCAGATTGCCCGCAAGGGGCAGGTTAGGGGCTGATTGATGGGTGGCAGTGACAGGGGGTGATTGATGGGTGATTGACAGGTGATTGACAGGTGATCAGGGGGGATAGATGCATACAGTACACAGGGGGGGGGGGGGGGGTCTGGGGAGAATCTGAGGGGTGGGGGTGATCAGGAGGGGGCAGTGGGCAGGGGGGGAGATAAAAAAAATAGCGTTGACAGATAGTGACAGGGAGTGATTGATGGGTGATTAGGGAGGTGATTGGGTGCAAACAGGGGTCTGGGGGGTGGGCAGGGGGGGGGGGGGGGGTCTGAGGGGTGCTGTGGGCGATCTGGGGCAGGGGGGGAGAAATCAGTGTGCTTGGGTGCAGACTAGGGTGGCTGCAGCCTGCCCTGGTGGTCCCTCGGACACTGGGACCACCAGGGCAGGAGGCAGCCTGTATAATACACTTTGTAAACATTACAAAGTGTATTATACACTTTGTATGCGGCGATCGCGGGGTTAACATCCCGCCGGCGCTTCCGTATAGCCGGCGGGATGTTGCGGCGGGCGAGCGGTGACAGGCGCCGGCGGAGGATCGCGTCACGGATGACGCGATCGCTCCGCCCATGCCCTTAGAAGGACCGCCGCCTCTGTGGGTGAGCCGGTCCTTCAGGGCTCCACTTCCCGGCCGCCCCTGTGCGTTAGGCGGTCGGGAAGTGGTTAACCGGCGCCACTGGAGACCTGCTGCTGGGACTCTAGTTAATGGGGAAATAATGGCACTAATGCTGGGCTGCTAATCAGCCTCTCGTTTCTTCTCATTGTTTTCCCTGCCGGTATCGAGCGCAGTATCGATCCAGCGGGTTATCGGACAGGTTGGATCTTATCAATTAAGCCATCAGCGGCTCGATTGATAAGAATTATCTGACCGTGTATGCCCAGCATAAGATAAGAAAACACAGCTAGGCTGATTGTTTTCATCTGAGCTAGGGAGATGTCTAAGCAGACATCCAACTGTCATCCAAAAGGAATCTGCTGAAAATGATCAGATGGTCAGTGAGAAGGAATTGCTATGGAGCCTGTGCCTGAAAGTCCATTGCATTGAATCACTGCACCCCAAGTCAGCTTGCCTTAGAGGTTGGGTGATATCTGAGGTCTTTGATAATTATTTTAAACTTACTGCATTGAGCAATTATTATCTAATGCCTTTTCAGGAACTCTGGTTTCCTGCCACATCCAAAAGAAAAGATATTGTCAATCGCAATCAGACTGGCCTACCATGTGGGACATTCGTCCATGACTATTTTAGGGACATTAGATTGTGAGCTCATGAATTGTTTGATGTACTCGCTAAACTGCTGTGGAAAAATGTAAACATTTTGGGCCCATTCACACTATAAATAGCAAAACTGTAGCACTTAGCGCTACCGTTTTGCATGGGTGATTTTACCCCGATTAGCGCCATAAAATCACTGCTCACACTTCCGCGATTAAGATCGATCGTGGTTAGTGCTTTATAAGCACTGTACCGCGATTGCTCAAGAATTGTGGCAAAATGCTGCAGGTAACATGCTTTGCGTTTGGTGCTAATCGCAAAACGGACGCGATCTGCGCCAATCATGGCAGTGAGATCACTGCCATAGGTTAGAATAGCATTAGTGCTTTAAAATCGCCCGCTAATCGCCTTAGTGTGAATGGGCCCTTTCTGCGGCTAGCAATTAATGGTTTGATTTTAGAAGTTCCTGTGGTGTGGCAAACTTACTGGAGTTCCACCTTCTTGAGGCATAAAGAAGGCATTACTGTTAGAGGGAAGGTTAGACTTCACACAGGGGCGTGGGGTAAATTTGGATTAGGCACAAAGAAGGAATTAATGCTGTGAGGGTTAGATGGAGGAATCAGGTAGGGGTTCACATTAGGGTCACATGTTATGCCTGGAACACATGATGCAGTTTTCCCATCAGAATTTCCGGCATGTCCAATCTGCTTCTGATTAAGAAAGGGATTTATTTTATGTAGTACTGATCTGAAAATTGATCCCTTGTTCGATCGATAGCAGATCGGACATAATGGAAATTGTCATTTGACCCGTTGATCTGATGGGAAAATTGCATCGTGTACCAGCCTTTAGGAAGGAGAAGGGCATAGTTAGGTATTGTCAAGCAATCGGAAGTGGGAAACTAAAAGGGTACCTGTGACTTTAGAAAATAGAAAAGTTATACACTTACCTTAGTAGAGAGAACCCTCAAGATAATCCAGGGGCTTCCCCATCCACCTCGCCCTTCCAGTGCTGGGACCCCCTGGAGCTCCTCAACAAGGGCTTGTCTATGGGAGAGCAGCTGCACTCACTCATGGATGGTAGTGGGCTTTCCAGAGGGTCCCAGCATCCAGCGGTGGTCTCGTGGAAGACATGGGAAGTGTCTGGAGAATCCAGAGGCTTCCCTCTACTAAGGTAAGTATCTGATTTTTTCTTTTTTTAAAAGTCACATTTTTGCTTTCAAACCGTGACAAAATACCATTGCAAAGCTGGTAGAGTGTTGGTTATAGAATTTACCAATACTTTGCAAGTATCCCCTGGCAAAACAGGTGTGCTCACTGCCGAGTGACAAAATCAGGCGCCCCATGGCATCAATGTTCTGCTACACAGTTACCGGACCCCTAATTACATCTCCCTCCGAGTTGCAACAACTATAATAGTATTTAACCCTGCCAGGAGTTTTGCGGCAGCAGGGAGAGCCGTCATTCAGCTCTCCCGCCGCCCAACTCTCTGGCGGCTCAGCAACACGTACGCTCCCCTGGCTCCAAGATTTACATGCACACGAATCTAAAGAACTTTAATGTAAGCTAGCTGTGAATGATGTTTGCCATTCATTCTTGAAATGTACAGAACTGAACTGAAGAAATTACTTCTATTCAAAACAAAAGTAGAATTTTACTTTCAAATGTTTACTAAACCCCATCACAGCAGGGAAAGGAATACTAGTCATAAATGTCAGCACTGATTTGCAAAAGAAAATAAATATTAATGTTAATTTATGATCTTATCAAACGATTTTCATTTACACAGCATTCCTGCGGGAATTTCCCAAATGTCTACATAATTAAGACAACTTTCCAATTAGGAAGTTCAGCCAATTCTACAGAGAGAAAGAAGCCCATCCGGCCTGTGAGGGGACCGCGTCTATCCTGATGTTTCAGCCTCGCAGAGAGGAAACAAGGTCAGTATGCACATGTTAGTATATGAAACACATAACAGAAATTCAGCAATTTCACGTGTGCCTCAGAGCTGCTTCAACTTGCCAGAATGGAATAAGATGGATGAAGGAAGCTGTCATATTTCATTGTTTCTTTGAAGTGTCATGTTTTGTAGTCCCTGCTTAAACGGAGGTACAAGGAGGTCATTTCTTGGACTCATTCCTGGGTTATAATTTACCAACTAGATTTTGTAAATGCTCGCATGACTAAGCCTTTATTCACACAAGGTATTGTTTCATTCTTTGAAATCAAATGAAAGTTGTTCATTAGTTAACTTTGCAGACTGATGTCTAACATTAGCCAAACAGAGCTAGAGCTTGTGTTGGTTACTAAAGGCTTGTGCATGATTAAAGTTGTCTGTGGCGGCCGATAACGATCGCTTCAGCCAATAGTCATGCGTGTGTACAGCCGCCCCCAACCACTGTTCCACAAGCGATTTGCTCGGAAGATCAACTTGACTAAGCGGCCAACTCCTTTGTGCACACAGCTCCCCCACCCGCTGCGTTACATCATGGACGCACCACTCCGTCACAAAGCTGACTTTGCGTCTGACTGTCAGGCAGGCAACACACTTGACTTTCAGTTTTCCGCGCGCGTTTTTGTCTCCATGCAGGAAAACGCGCACGTTTTTTCACAGCAGCTGATGTAATTGATACAGAAAACTGCCAAAATGTGCTGAGTCATGATGCAGAATGTCAGTTTTTTTTCTGCGCGCAAACAACACAGTAAGTGTGTCCTAGCACATTGATTAACATGAGTTCTTAGTTTTTCTGTGCAGAAAATGCGCACGAAAACAGTCAAGTGTGTTCCCTGCCTCAATCAAAAAGTTCAAACCTGCTGGAATGATTTGGCTGCCCGAAGACACTAAAAGTTGTGATGTGGGGCATCTATTAATATCTCTGGATGCAAATTGTTAGCAACTAATAACATTATCTGTAGCCTGCCTAATGCTGGGGAATACATGGGTCAATTTTGCCGCTCGATTCTCATGCTCAATCGTTTTGCCGCTCGATTCCGCAGTCAATTCTCTTATCTCGTTTTTCGTATCTTTTTCCATTCACTTCAATCCAGAATTGAACGGTGGAACGATCGGGCAGGAGATCGGACATGTCGGAAATCATCTATCGAGCCATCTTAATGGCTCAAAACCGAGCTGTGTATTCCCAGCATAATGCCTTAGTATCAAGACAGGAGGAAAAGAAATATCCTAATAGTGAAGCAGTGAGTAAAAATGTACATGATTTATCAATCTTCCCTAATGTCCTATAAAGTGTTCCTATTTTTATAGCCTGTCATATCTGGGAAGATTTCTATTCAGTTCCGATCCTGTTAGGAAAAAGGAAAGTGACAGGAGATAAATGGGAAGAAGCTGGCAAGGCTTTCAGGCTGTAATTCTTCCTCGCTCTGCACAAATTACAAGAAAAATACTGGGCAAAGTTCAGCTTTGAGATTCTCATCCCAAAAGCTTTTTATTTTACTGCTGCTGCTGAACTACACCCACAGTACTTCACAAACACCAGCCTGGAGGCTGCTAATGCTAGCTACTGTATGCACAGACAAGTGCACTAGCTGCCCTGACAAGTGAAACGCTACACTGCCCTGTAAAACATTGAGAAACCAGAGTGGCAGCTTCCAGTGTCATGTATCACCCACTTATTATTCTACATTGGCCAATTCCAACAGCTCTTTTGTGCATTAGTATAAAAAAATAAAGTTATTGCTCAATCTCTAATAATGCCATGCAAAGCCCTGTATATAGGTGAGATGTCAGGGATTCAGGTATTGTTCTACAGTCTGGAGGAGCATGGGTTATACATCAATAAGTACTGTGGCATCCTGGCACAGTGTATTTTAAAGAGAACCTGAACTGAAAATAAAAAGTCAAAATAACCATGCACAGGTCATACTTACCTCCTGTAGTCTACTCCTCAATCTCTTTCTCCTCTCCCACATCCTGTTTGTCCACTTTGATCAATGGATTTCTCCGTCTTCCATTTTAAAAATGGCCATTACCCCATAACAGCTTCCTGGTCAGCACACTGTTAGGGCTGGTTCACACGGGCGTCTGCTGAGCTTTTGCTTGGCATTGCGTTCAAACGCCAGCGTTTAAATGCCAGCGTTTAAAAGCTAGCTTTTGAAAGCTTTTGAAAAGCGTTCAAGGCTAGCAGTTTTGGTCTCTGCTATTGTTTCCTCGCGTTTACTGCCTCTGAAAGCAGCATGTTGCTTTTGAGACTAGACGCAACGCTGGGATCTACTGCCAGGCTTTCATGAAAGCCTGCAAAAGCCAGCTCTAAACGCTCCCATTCACTTGCATGGGATGGCAGTAGATCCCAAAAAACGCTGCGTCTGAAACGCTGCGTTAAACGCCACAAAAACGCCCGTCTGAACCAGCCCTTAAACTGTAATATCGCCCACTTGAGACATAGGGAAACATGGACATTACTAACTGACAGCTGCTAACATATACCTGACAGCAACTGGTATATTTCAGTTCTGACAAAATATTGTCAGAACTGGAAGGGATCGATGTTAGAAGAAAATGGTGAGCTTCTAAGAGGAACTGACCATGCCATTAGTATGTAATATTAATTTGCAGCTACATCATGTGTTTATTTTTAATAATTTTACTCGCTTCAGGATCCCTTTAATAACTTGAGAGTGTGAAAACAGACTGGTGGAGGGTGGGTTAATGGTGCTCAGTCCCTAATGATGTCACATAAGTGAGATGCCATGGATTATTACTATTATTTACTATTTATAAAGCGCTGGCATCTTTCTCACCGCTTTACAGAATATATAGTCATGTCACTAACTTGTCCCTCAGCGATTACAATCTAACCACTACCATAGCCATATATCCATCCTTATCTAAGGAGAACTTAAAGGCTCGTACACACGTCGGATTTTCGAAACGACCCGTCGTTTGGACGTTTGAACGACCAGTCGTTTGCACGTCAAATCGGGCATGTGTACAGTCTGTCATTCAGCTGATAAGACTGGACTTGAGCGGTCGTTCAAACGTCCAAACGACGGGTCGTTTGCGAAAATCCGACGTGTGTATGTACCTTTAGTAGGACGCCAATTAACTTATCTGTATGTTTTTGGGATGTGGGAGGAAACAGGATTGCCTGGAGGAAACCCATGGAGACTCTGGAAAACCATACAAACTCTATGCAGTTAGTGCCCTGGCTCTATCTGGGGACCCAGCACTGCAAGATGAGAGTGCTATCCAATACGCCACTGTGCTACCCACGGATAGAAGCATTGTGTACATTCTAGCATGTTATTGGATAAGCACTTGTAAGTATTGTATCAGGTTTTCAGAGCATGGATTGAATAAGCACTTGTAAATGCTCAGATAGCCTGGCAGAGTGTGGGTTAATTGTGGACAATAATAATCACTTGTGTATTTCTGAAGGCATGCATATCAGCTTTCATGAAAGCCTAAACCACACAGTTTTAATATCAGGCTACATTGTGATTTCAGTACTTGAGTATAGGAAAGCCCTAGTACAAAATCACTTACTTAAAGTACTTACCTCTTAGAGTGTACCTGAGATGGGCTAATAAACAGATTTGATACTTACCCGGGCCTTCCTCCAGCAGCGATGCGTCCCTCACTGTCCTCCCGAGTGCCTCCATTCTCATGGTAACGGTCCCGGTAATCCGGCTTAGTCGCACCAGTCGGCTCTTCTGCGCATGCGGCTAGTGTGACTGAGCCTGGTTACTGGGGCCAATACCAGGAGAACGGAGGCACTCGGGAGGACAGCACGGGACGCACCGCTGCTCATGGGGCTGGAGGAAGCCCAGGGTAAGTATCAAATCTTTATATTAGCCCATCTCAGGTTTACTTTAAAATGATACCATGTTGTAGATATTGCCTGTAAATGTGTTCTGAAAAATCCTTTAGTGCAGTGTTGCTAGACCTCTGTCACCCATGCTGTTTCTATAGCTTGATACTGAGGTCACAGATAAGCTCCACTACATCCAGAACGCCTTTCTTCACATGGCATTTCATCCCTGTCCTTTCTATTGCCCTATTCTATTAAAAATTTCATTTACACCTGCCCAAATGTTAAGGTGCCCATTCACGGTACAATATGATCATTTAATTTGTACGATCAAAATGATACAGAAACAGTGCAGTATGTGGAGAAAATCGAAGTAAAACTATTCTTTGGTCTATTGGAATACAGAATTTTGATGGAGGGAATGCTGGATTTTACAATTGTATCTGAAGAGAGAACGTTCCCTAATCGAGCCGTTTATGGGAACAATTGATAATTACCTTCTGATTACTTACGATCCCGCACATCTTATCAAATTAGAGCATCTGAGGACAGTATTGTCCCATTAATGGCCATGTTAAGTGAGTTTGGTTCCATGCTGCAAGTCTTGTGAGAGTGCCTCTTGCGGTCTTTTAAGCAGAAAATAAAACTTATAAGCTAAAAAAGCTGGCTGAAACCATCAAAATGCATAGTAATATAGTCTACCATTTCTTTCCAAACCAAGCATGCTGTGTTCTATTTGAGGTTAGCTCCCCTCCTACAATGCTTGTATTCTTTTAATTGTTTTATACTTTCTGGGTACCTCTTTCTCCCAGTTTGTGCAGTATATCTAGCTTAAGGCTGATTGCATGTGGCATCCATCCAAGTAGGTAAAGTCTGAGAAGAATGACATAGTTACCTCTCTGCAGCTTTGTAAGAATAAAAGTAATAATAATCACTGGACAGATAAATACAGTCTGCTAATGAAACATCGCCCTATGAGAATTACATTTTAAGTCAGTAAGCATTTTAGTAGCTAGAAGAAACAACAGTAACCATACAAAATTATTACAGTGGACCTGAACTCTTGCACAGGACAGAAGGAAAACATAAAGAAATGCACCCTGTATGTATTTAGAGAATTTAGCCTTTCTAATTCCCCCTCATCAGTGACTAATCACCACTGTAATTTGATCTCTCAGCTGCGTGAGCTGGCTGCCTTGGCAGAGCAGCTAATTTGTAAACACAGGATGTTAAAGGAAAGGTGAGAGGGATATGAAGACTGACATGTTTATTTACTTGTAAACAATGCCAGTTGCCTGGTAGCCCTGTTGATCTTCTGGCATAAGTAATGTGTTTGTCAAAACCCTGAAACAAGCATATGGCTAATCCAGTAAAACCCGAGTCAGAGTACCGGATCTGCTGCATGATTGTTAAGGGTCTGTGGCTAAAAGTATTAGAGACACAGGATCAGGAGGGCTGCCAGGCAATTGGTATTGTTTAAAAATAAATAAATATGGCAGCCTCCATATCCCTCTCACCTCAAGTTCTCTGTAACCATCTGTCTCCTTCCATGTAAGCAGGAAGAAGACACACTGCAGATTTATTGGAAGATTTGTA
This sequence comes from Hyperolius riggenbachi, assembly GCF_040937935.1. Classification (NCBI taxonomy): domain Eukaryota; kingdom Metazoa; phylum Chordata; class Amphibia; order Anura; family Hyperoliidae; genus Hyperolius; species Hyperolius riggenbachi. The sequence continues at coordinate 268,334,108 of NC_090648.1, forward strand.
TCAGCTGTAATAAATACATGTTTTCTTTAAAAGGTTATTATGTTGTTGCTTATCTTTTAGAGCAGATAGGAAGTTCTGAGTGCAGGTCCCCTTTAATTGCTATATGTGAGTTATCAAGGGGCTAGGGACACATTATTGTAGAAATAAGGTAGTAAACCCAAATGAAGAGTATTTGGCTTCTTGGTGTTGCACATTAAACTGTCAGAAAGTGAAAATATAGCAAGAAAATCACTTTTACTTACAAATAAAACGGTGAAAAACCTATAAAAGTAGTATTCAGGCCATGCAGGCCTCAGATGGTCAGTTCGGAGCATGTGTAAGCACTGGAACACTGAAGAAGTCAGTTAATCATTCAAACAGCTCCTTTCATGGCCTATGTGCTTATTAGCATGGTAGCTTTGTCTTGAGGGCACTGCCTGGCTGGTAGTAACTTGCAGGGGTTTAAGGTCACAGGTGAAATCAGCTAATGGCTGAAGGGATTACTACATCAAAATATCTTGTCAAATATCTTGTCAACTAAATTGCAGGGAGCGCAGCTAGGAGGAGTGACTTGCTTTTTACATTCCACAGATTCACTAGAACAACTGGGGCTTTTTCTTCCTAAAATCTAAACTAAGTATGAAGCCTTGTTCAGTGAGCAGTGCTAGGAGCGAAGCACTAAGTATGTACAGTAGTAACCATTCACAGCCAATTCCATTTCATGTTAGCAAGGTCAGATCTTGAGATGTTGGATAATTCTAACTGTTGCTATGAATACCGTCCTGGGTACATGGCACTTTATTCCTTACACTGGCTCACTACTGTACCACCAGCAGTGTTGGTTGAACTAATCAGTGAACTTAAATATAGAGTACTCTCTAATCAAAGCAATCACATGTGATTTTCTCAGAGCACTGGCTAGTTCAGTGAGTGATACATATGCCAGTTTCACGGGGAGTAACAGCTATGATCATTCTTATCACAGGTGCATCCTCCAGCCTGATCATAGCCTTCCTCTTGGTGTATCCTCACTCAGGGAGAGGCCAACTACAGCTTCTGTCTCAATGTATCCATAGCCTTGATCTGCTGTATCCTCAAGAAGAGACCAATTACAGTCTTAGTCCCAATTAATCCTCAGGAAGAGGCCAATCACAGCCTATGTATCTCTAGTAAGAGGCAAGTTATAGCCTCGGTCCCCATGTATACACATGCTAGATGGATGTCACCCGACGGGGATTGGAACCTGATCCCTCAGGGGACATCAGGGGACTGAGACTCTACAGATGCGTCATTGGCTGCAGGCCAATGATGAGTTCTGTTGCAATGCAGAGTGGTGGAGGGCCAACGGAGTATTGCAGTTGTGATGTCACGCAGCAGGCGAGCAAGTGGCGACAACAAAACTATCGACCATCGCTCGAGCAAGTTGAGCCACCTGGTGGATTGTCGGCTGTGTGGTGGTCGGGCCTGCTGTACACACAATAGATTATCAGCAGAGGCGGTCACTATCTAATGTGTGTATGGGCCTTCAGGAATAGGCAAACCACAGCTTCAGTGCTAATGTAACCTCAGAAGAGGCCAATCACAGCCTGAGTCCTGATGTATAAAAAGCAAAAACTACAGGTGACTGCAAAAATATCATCCACACTTTACCAACAGTTACTGCATAAAGCCGATGTTTGATGTGTAAGAGGGTGACTGGGTATAGCTGCTCCCTACCTCATGTTTTGAAATGAAACAACATATTTTGAAGCATGTGTAAAAACAAACACTAAACATTCACACAGTTGTGGAGAAGCTAGCTACAGTATGTCAACAAGATGGTCTGCACATCATCAGGAATAAACAGAGAAACACACAGAGAAACACACATAACAACATTTGTTGCATTGTTGTGCTTTCCTGATTCAGAAATGAAAGACAAGTAAAGTGACTACTGCATTGAACAGCTGCCCCTGGTCCCACTATTCTCTCTTGCCCAGTGCTACTGCTCCTCAGCCTGTCAGCTGCACTGTGACTAAGCCCACTTTCAGCCGCTTAGAGTTTCACAATGACAGACCCGTGTGCTTTATTTTTACAGTAACTAAAGACAAGAAAAAGCCGGCACACTGAGTCAGAGGCCGCCAGCTGCCCCATGGAGCTTCCACAGGTGCCCGGCTCACTGGGTGTTCTCAGGAGACACTGGCAGCCTCCACGCTGCATTTAGCACCAGGACACATCCTAATGTAACTCAACTACCCACTCAAGTGAAAAACATGCCAACAAAACAAAAAGGCTAAAACTGTAAAAGATGGGATTAAACATTGTGCTATCATACATTCTTCACAGCATTCCAAAGTGCAGAAATCATGCCTGCCAAACACTACAAAACAAGTGAGAATGACAGCAAAGCTGTGGCCTGTATGTTTTATCATCAGTCGTGAACAATTCCTTTGCTCCTTTCACGCTTTGAGCCTGGCTAGCAAGACATGTAGCTTTTAAAAATAATTAAACGTTATTTGTTGTTGGCAGAAGTACACAGAGCTTTACAAGTGCTTTGACAACAAGGTATAGTTACTGTTTGGCCATGCCACACCTGCATTTCAGCTTCACAGTCTGGACCTCTGTGCTAAAGGAGATACGATACATACTATACATTTTACAGCCTGACATCCACTATACAACATTCCTCCAATCTGATAAACAATCATATCTCTGACTAGTCAGTTGTAGAATAGAAATTGTTTTACCACTACAACACATTTAGGCTGAAGTTGCGCTTTAATGTTAGGTACACATGATGCAATTTCCTGTCAGAACGATGGGTCAAATTGATAATTGCCGACATGTCCCATCTGCCCCAAATGGGGAATATTAGTAGGTTTTTAAATCGATCCAGTTATCATTCAGGAGCAGATTGGACATGTCGGCAATTATCGATCTGTCCTGTCAATCTGACAGGAAATTGCATCGTTTGTACCCAACATAAAGGAGAAAAGCAATGTTGGGTTAGACATTCACTAAATATTGAGCTTTTACACATTTTTCCCTTTGTTATAAGCGAAGTATACTCTAATGCCATCAAGCCTAATCAATAAGGAGGAAAGTGGGGACTAGGTAAATAGAATATTTGTTTTACAACCTCAAGGACAATATTGTTCTCATTAAACATAATACAGTACAGTAGATAGCAGTAACTGCTCAACATTGATACAACAGGGAGTATGGCCTGGGACCCACTAGCAGTGCTTTTCAAAGCACTTGTGACATGAAAAACTCTTGCTAATGTAATGCTATTGGGGATGTTTAAAAAAAAATCATATCCCTCAAGTGGGATCACACGTATAGTATTACATTAGCAAGAGCTTTTCAAATCACAAGCACTCAGAAAAGGCTTAGAAAAGTGCTGCTAGTGGGTTCCAGACCTAAGAGTGTTTTATTAAGTCATATCAAACCCACTCCGTGATACACAATGATTTGGATAGCAAAAATGCTTTTTTTCAGCAATATTTCAAAGCATATTGCAAGCAAGAAAAAACCCATGACTAGACAAGACACATAACATTTATATCACGCTTTTCTCCTGGATGACTCAAACCACTTAATGCTGGGTACACGCCATGCGTTTTCCCGCTTAATCTGCGAGTCGATCGGGATCGTTTCGATTATTTCCGACCGGCTCGATTCAGATTTCAATCATTCCTGCCACCAATTTGCATGTTAAGTATGCAAAATCGACGGCAGGAACGATCGAAATTCAAATCGAGCACGTCGGAAATAATCGAATCGATCCCGATCGACCTGCGGACCGATCGGGAAAACGCATGGTGTGTATCCAGCATTAGAGTTGCAGCCAATTCGAACGCTCTCCATGGGTGACCAGGAGCATCAGGAAGCCTTGCACAAAAACTCTCTTTATATACTGACTTGAGAGCCCTGGTCAAAGGCTCCAGCCTACATCAAAGGCTTAACCTTACCAGCACCCTATCCAGCTGCCCCATAATAAAAGATGATTTGCTGAAGGCTTAGACAGCCTCTTGGGCCCTATAAAGGTTTGCTAAGTGGATTATATTTGATAGACAGATTATATTGAAATACTGGGAAACTGATTGCAAATTTACCTTCTTAGGAAACCAACAAAAATCTAAAATTTAAAGATAAATTAAAATAACTCACATAACTGGGGAATAATTTTATTTAGGACATTCTAAATTATAAATAATTTGTGATTCTATGGTTTTCAATTAAGCAGACTCTGATATTTCTCTAACTCTACATTTGGCGGCATACACAAGGAACTGCAGTAGAACTGAGTTTATGGACATGAGAAGCTCACACTTTAGATGGTTTCAGCTGCTGGTTTGACATCCATGTGAAACATCATAGAGAGCAAACTCTGACCTGTTCCTAGTGAGCTTCTCCTGGCTGGAATGTCAACACTACATGAGGAGTGCAGATGGTGCAGCCATTATGGTGGCTTCTGTATGTAGTGCAGCATGTGTAGCCCGTTAGTCCTTGTCACTAAAAACCCTTTTTCACTGATTGCGTTTCAATCCGAAGACCACATCGCATGCAAATTTGTCCACATTTTCCCAATCGCAACAGCATCATTGTAAATCTACTGATTTACTGCATTTTCCCTGCATTTGGGTTAAAGTCAATGGGAGCCCAAGAAAATTGCATACTAAACGTTGTGCTGTGCAATTTTTTTATGATTTTTCTGGTTATCTTTTTTCTGATTGAATTTTCAGAAAAAAAAGAATTACAGAACAAAAGTGATTGATCAAAGAAAAATTGTGGTGAAACACGCGGGAAACGGCTAAAATTAGAAAAATCACAATTACACTGCAGTGCGTTTGCAATCGTATTGAAGGTTTTCAGTGGGTATGGGCCCTTTCATTATACTTGATGACATGATTCAGTATCATGCACTGTTTCCATAAGGCCTAGCACTAGATAGATGACATACGCTCCTTCAGGGCCAGTTATTGCAATCATTGCTGTGATGATATGTTTAAGGTACAGTACAGTAATTAATACAGAAATTGCTGCTCTTACCATTAGAAACGGTTTACCCTCCAAACTGTCAAAATGTACAGTATTTTTAGTAAATTATACAGAGGAAGATATGCCAACTAGATGTGAATATTAAAGAATAGCCACAGTGAAATTAGTTTGTTGATTCCAAATCACAACAACAAATGCTTATTACAATAATCTGTACGTATTTACTTCAGCATAATGAAAAACAAAGTTAAAGCCCAACTTGACAGAATTGAATTAGATAAATTCTAATAGCAGTCAAGTAAATATAAACAGTGTATACAAGCAAAGAGATGGGGAAAATCATGTTTTCCATGAAACACTGTAGCCCCCTCCTATCCGGTACATTCAGGTTATGGGCAGGCCAGCCATGTGTGGCCCCGTGCAGGGGCGGAGCAATAGCCATAGCAGCTGCTATGGGGTCCTGGAGTATAGGGGGCCCAGTGGGTACTTCCATGTATTCACCATTAACTCTCTTCCTCCACCCTCAGACTGTTTTTCTCAGTGCCCAGGAACTATGTACAGTGTTGGTCAGACTCGGAAGATGAAAATGTAAATTGCCCAATTAACTCATATCCATGGGGCAGGGGAAAGTCACATTGCTTAAGAGTGCCTAAATCTGAGGGCCCCATGAAAGTTTTGCTATGGGGTCCCATTATCTCTAGCTACATCACTGGCCCCCTGATTCTTAAAGCAGAAAGAACAACAGAGGCCATGCTACAGATCCCATCATCATGAGAAAACAGGTGACTGAGGGGATTGCAAAAAGGAGGTGGCTGGGGCAGTGGGGAGAGAGGAGCATGGGAATATTTTGCACATTTGTTTCTTTAGCTGTACAGCACACTGCTCCACCTTTACTTTTCAGACTGGGTTCCCTCTGTGTAGCCTGTCTGGTTCACTCCTGCACTTTCTGGAAGCCTAGCAGCCTAGAATATACCCCACCCCATAGTGCTAAAATGAGTGTGCATGGCAGCCTGGGTCACACCTCTTCCCATAATGCACTACGACAGACTTACCCTGGCTGTACGCAATACACTCCTGTACAGTTGTACTTTACTGTGTAGCATGTCAACAGACTGAAAATACAGAAAGGAAGTGATAAGATTGAACTGCTAAGAATGAATGGTGTTAAGGCAATTTTTCTGTTCCTGGCCCTGCTAAAAGAAGGGTTGAAGGAAGCATGTATTTAGTGGCATTGTACCTTCTGTATACATTTCCCAGGACAGTGACTAGGATGAAAGCACCAATTCCTGCAATCTGTACATTTTTATTTCTACAAGGAGCTCCCTATAAAGGTCTGTGGAGATGAAGGCTTAGTGGAGCAGATGAATTGCAGCTTAACATAGCTTTCTACAGTTTGAAAATCCTCAACATTAGGTGAAAGCCTGCCAAATGCTCCCTTTCCCATGAAAAATATGCTCAATTGTGTGAAGAAGAAGAAAAAATCAACTTGCTGGCATTGCATTTCGTGATTAACTTCATTCTGACTGATAGGCTTGTAAAGTGATACAGAATTTCCTTATCCAATTATACAAAAGACTAGTTCTAAACGATCTGTCCCAACATGTCAATCCTGGCTGCAGCCGAGCCTTGCTCAGAGGAATCTTACAGTAGCTCTGTTTAGTCTGAGGTTGTCCAGTGTCTGCAGATAAGAAGCTAGTGTTTACTGGGAGAAAGGAATAGGAATGCTATAATAATCTGGCAAGGCCAGGGGAACCATTACATATCCTCTTCTTGGAGACTTGTATTTCTATTGGCCATACTTTACAGACTGAAAGAAATAATATACCGTAGTCAAAAGCCAATACTGAAAGGCAAGATAAATGTGATGGGAAAATAATAGTTATACCTAATACCGGCATGCTAAGTGCAGTGGGCCCACATGTAAAATACAGACTGCAGTGACCTCAGTTGCTTTGCTGAATCAAAAAAATATCACACGCAACCAGTGCTGTCACCAGGGGGAGGGGAGATTGCTGTACGTAGTGCAGAGCAGCAGCAAAGTGTTATACATGGCTTGCTTCTGATGGTGGGACAGGCACTCGCAGGGGCGCTTTTAGGCATAGGCAGTACAGGCCATTGCCTGGAGTGCCATTGGTCCTGGGGGCGCCATGTTGCTGGATTAAGCCCCACCCCTGAATAAAGCCCCGCCCCTGGCTAAGCCCCACTGGGTGTTCTGTTACTTGCTTCTGCTGCATCTGCTTAGTGTAAGTCGCAGACAGCTGCCGCTGTATCCCTCTGTTCCTTCTCTGCCCACATTACGTGTATTTTCTGGTGAAACGCTGCCGCATTTACGTGTATTTTCTGGTGATATGCTGCCGCAATTAGTAATTTCTAGTGATACGCTGCCGCATTACGATTAATTTCTGGTAAAACATTGCTGCATTAGGATTATTTTCTGGTGAAACGCTTCCACAATGCGTGTACTTTCTGGTGAAATGCTGCCGCATTATGATTATTTTCTGGTAAAACGCTGCCGCATTACAATTATTTTCATGTGGGGGCCCCACAGAAAGGGGGGGCACCACAGGTTTTCTCGCCTGGAGTGAAAAAATGGCTAGAGGCGCCCCTGGGCACTCTTCACTCCTACTAGGTGTACATCACCTTGAAATCTATTGAAAATCTATGAAGCCGCCGTGCAGGGCCAGCTGCCAGGTGGGCTCCTTCTGTGTCGTCCATCAATCCCTGCAGGTGTGCCTGTACCCCAGTAATGCGGCATGTACGTGGTCTCGAGATATTTTCGTCTGCAGTGATCAATAGTTTCAATTGGTTTTGTCTGGAAATCGATTGAGGTTACACAGAGGTTGATGCCGCCATGTTGCAGCATAAACCTCAAGCAGATTCAATCATAGTGATCAAATGTGCTGGGAAAATCGACCAGTGCACCTTTGCTCATGAATATTACTTCTTATGCACGATTGTTTATCACTATTTTTTTATGAAGCATTTATGCTGACATATTCTGCAGCACTTTACAGGAGTCAGGACACCCTGAGCTATCCATGTCACTAACTGTCCGCAGAGAAGCTCATGATCTAGTGTTTCTACCAGTTATAGCCCAATATCTATATCATAAGCCTCATATACATGCTAGATGGAACTCACCCAAGATGGCCAGAAATCTAAAAAATCTGACCAGTGCACTGATGTCCACCGAGGCTGCCTACAGATCCAGCACACTGAACGTCAAAGTGCCACCTATTTAAATAATGCCCTATTCTCATGCTTACCCTGCCCCCTGGAAGCCACGCCATTGTACATAGCCCATTGTACCTCCTCCCCTCTCCAGAGAGCCAAGCGACATGACTGTATAGTGCTCATTGCCCACACTGTCACTCTAAAGCTAAATACTCACCTGACGATGGACCGGGGAACTTCACAGCAGCACCTCCTGAGGAACGAGGTTCCCGATCCATCTTCCTGCCCGTGGGAACATGCAACGTCACGTGACGGCACACAACGGGTGCGAACGAGAATTCAAACGATCATGGCTCTTTGTGCAGGAGTCTTAAAGATCCGATCTGCTGTGATGGTCATTATCACCACGTGTCACAAAGCGCCATTCACCCAATCATGCATACGTACTCACCTCGCAAGATAGCAGAAATGATCGCTCTTTGCTCAAAAAAATTGCAGGTCATCAGAAGAATCGCGAGGTGGGTACCAGCCTTAAAGTGGATCCGAGATAAACTTTTACTCATTGCATAATTGTTTTCCTTTCATATAGTTTATAGGGTATTCCTCAAGCCAAATACTTTTTTTTGTTTTGTTTTAATACCCTAATTCCCTATAAACTAAACAAGCCTCGCCCACAGCTCCTCCAGCACCTAGGCATTCTGAGATCCATGCAGCAAGGGTTTATGGGAGCTCAGTCTGGGCAGGAGGAGGAGGAAGTGGTGTTACTAGCCAGAGATTTCAGAGCCAGAGGGGAGGAGGAGAGGGGAGTGGAGTTTTCACAGGCTGAGGGCTGGAGATGCAGAGCAGCTTGCCTGTGTGTAATGATCATAAGCAGAACATGGCTGCTCTCATTGTATCACCTTGCATCACTTTGAGGATGAAGCACAATCTTTATGGGCTATGCTGATTAAAGGTGTGCATGCACCTTCAGTCTTTACCAATTTTTGCTAGAAGCCAATGAACATAGCAGTATATATTTGGGATGTGGAAGTCAGAGACTAGAGTGCTGGGGGAGGAAATCTCTAGGAAGAAAATACAATTCCATATAGATAGTGTCAAGAGCAATATTCTGAGACACTGGTGCTGCAAGGTAAGAGTGCTAACCAGTAACCACCGTGCTATGTTCTATCTGAGGACATGGAGGGATACAAAAGTATACATCATGGATGATGATATGCACAGACATGAGCTGGTCATTTATTAATGAAGAATTCCTCAGGTAAACATTGTCCCAAGGTTAATATTACACTGGTTAAACTTTCAGAAACAGCTTAAGTATTTAGGGAGTAAAACATCCTCAAATGGAAATTCTATTTGTGTTATACACGAAGCAATTTTCCACCCAACAGGCAGGAATCGGGCGATTATTCCCGACATGTCCCATCGGCTCCCGATCGATAAATTGATCAATTTTGCACACTTATAATTGGAAAATCAATCAATTTATCAACCGGGTGCACTTTGGACATGTACACACGATGCAACTTCCCATCCGATCACCTGATCGGGCAGGAAATTGCATAGTGTGTACCTAGCATTATAAATAAAAATAATCTTTCTGTTTCAGTCTGCAGTAAGCTAAAATTGCTCATCTTTGCAATTTAGGCTACTGTAGATAACACTTTCTTAGGAGTATTGCTGCCATATCTGTCCTGGAACTTCAAGGTAGTAAACAAAAGTATGTCTTGTGAGTGCCACTCCGACCCACATTGTCTATGACCTAATCACCAGTTTCTGTTTCTGTGTTCTGCGATTTCTGCATAAGTAAAAACAAAGTAAGTAAGCTGAAATGATATTTGCCATTAACTACTTGCAATGTAAAAAGAAAATGTAAAAGCATTGTCACAGCAAAAAGTAAAATTTCCATTGAAGGTTTAGCAGTCTATGGTACCTGTAAAGGTCCAGACACTTCTGACTAATTTTTACCAACTTTTAGTGGGTGTGGCGTCATTGTCAACCTACCTACTACGTTAACCTCACTAAAGGCTTGTACACACTGCTGACTGATGATGCCTGTCGGGGATCGGGACGCAATCCCTCGGGTGACATCACTGGGCCAACACTGACAAGCACAAAGTCAACTGTGTAGCTGATGACGTGACTGTTGCTATGTGGGGGGTTGCAGGGATGACAAATTGGCATGTGCGTGACGTCAAAGGGAGGGTAGCGGAGCACAAGTACAATGGAGTTGGCCGTCGCTTTGCCTAGTTGATCCGCCAGGCGAATGTGCTCTGTATGGACATGCTGCTCGGCCACAGTGGACCATCCTGTACTGTTTAGTAGAGAGGGGAGGAGTGACAATGGGACTGCACATGAGCCAGTGCTGTCCAGCAGGTCAGGTAAAATTGTTAGTCGCTTAGTGAGCCCCCATAAGTGATCACTAAACCTTGTCATGTGACAGCTGTACACATGCTGGATTCCAGGCCAAGACAGTGCTGAGTGAACACCTCAGGCTCTATAGCGTGTACTAGGCTTTATGTCATACATAAGGTCACATTATATAACCAGGCTTATCTAGGTACTGACAGAATGAAAAAAATGTCATACCAAGCTTATAACCTGTTCACAAGACTTCTGGGATTGCAGGGGAAATTCTTCTATATACAGATAAGTTAATTTTACACCCTTTTGTTTTGATACCTGTTCTAGTGATCCTGCATAAGATTTCAAGGGCTTTGTTAGTTTAGAAAGCCTTTATTTTGACAACCTGTATTACAGCGAAAAAAATACTTACAGTATATCCAAGCTACAATTTTTTTTTATGTTTTTATTTATGCACATCATAACAATCTGTGGAACACTAAAGGAGGAATGTAAGCCGCAGTTAGGTGGAATAATTCCACTCCAAAGAAATCAAAGCTATTTATTGTCCAATCAAAAAAAGATAGCACTGTCTGCTGCATGCAATGTAAACATACAACATATACTGTACCTACAGTAATAAGATCACTGCTGTCCCCAGCCATCAGTAGATGCTTACTATGGAGTCTTCTGAGGAAGACTGGCAGTGAAACACAAGGCAATATGAGCTGAGGAGGAAGCAAACGTACTCCTTCTCTTATGATTTACAAGCAAGGCATGGCTGCATCACTAAATGAGCTTGTCTGTCCAACATGTTATCCACAGACTGTATCCTGCTGTTAGATCCACACAAATACTTAGTCAATTTGTATCCACCAATGGCACTTCATTTACATTTGTGCCCATCCTGGGGGGCTAGAGTGTGCCCACAAAAATTCTATCGTACTGATTACAAGACACCATACACTGGTCGATTTGCCATCAGATCCGACCAACAGATAGATCCTTCTCTGATTGAATCTGATCAGAGAGGGATCATATGGCTGCCTTTACTGCAAACAGATTGTGAATCGATTTCAGCCTGAAACCGATCACAATTTATGAAGCTGCCGCTGTATCAGGCAAAAGAGCCTGATTAGTGACTGGGATAAGGCTGTATTGTATGGAAGTCTTGCAGCACAAAAACATTTGGCTGCGATGTGATCCTTTACATCAGGGATGCCCATTGCATATATATTTAAATAGAACAACGTTTAAAATTAACAACAGATAATACGTTTGTAAGAAATGATGTAGCTTTTGCAAAATAAACAAAGGAAAATACACATGGCAGCAATTTATAGATGCTGTAGACCCCTTGGACCCACAAACTTCTTTCTGCCCAATTACTTTTTGGAATGTACTGGCCAAGTACTTCATGCACAAAAACAAGAAATCAAAGGTTGAAAGAAAAAAAGGAACTCTAAAGGTGGCCATACATGGTACAGTTTTTCAATTAGATAATTTAGTTTGATTATTCCGTTAGATCGAATAGAAAGATTTTTCCAGCATGTCCGATCATTTTTCCGGAAAAAACGGGATAATCGTTTGAATTTCTTGATCGAAAAAAAAAATGTTTTTAACTTTCATTCAATTCGATCATTTAGATCGAATAAATGGGAAAATCGAACGTTTTTATTGTAACGTGTATGGCCACCATAAAAGCTCCATTAGTTTTATGCCTGGTACACATGATGCAATTTTCTGACAGATTGGTGGTCAAAACGATTATTTCTGACAGGTCCGATCCAAATTTCCGTACTTTTTTTGATCAATTCTATGATCAGTTCTATACAAAATCGATCCGGAAAATTATAGGAAATCAGATATAATCCATTTAACTGTCAATCTGACAGAAAATTGCATCGTGTGTACCAGGCATTACCTTCCAATGATGTACAATGATACAATGCTAATGCTACGTACACACAGTACAATTTTCTGACATGTTTACTGTCAGATCAATTATTTCCAACATTTCTGATCTAATTTCCGATTTATTTTTCTATTGATTTTCTGTTCACTTCTATGAAAAACCGTTCAAAAAATTGATCTGAAGTCAGATCGGACATGTTGGAAATAATTGATCTGACAGTAAATGTGTCAGAAAATTGCATCTTGTGTATCTAGCATAAGGCTGCTTTCACAGTAAGACAGGCGCAAGTTAGTGCAGCCTGTAACGCAGCCCAACTCACAGTAATGAAAAATCAATGGGCTGTTCACAGTGCCCACGTTGCGTTACATTGTAACGCTGCACGTTTTGGGAAAGTGCAGCATGCTGTGTGTTCTACGTTAGACTGTTTGCACATGCTCAGTATTGTGTTTTTTTGAGGAGGAGGAGAGGAGAGTCCGCTATTGTTAGCCACATGGCTAATTAATATTCACTGCACTGCCGTGTAGTGATGGGAAGTTTGGCTCGATTAATTGAATCGATTCACTGAAAAGACCCGGACTTCCTATCTTTACTGTTCAGAATCGATTCATTGAAAAGAGACAGACTTCCCATCACTAGGTTCAGTCCTGCTGCTCTGCCTCTGAATCGATTCTGAACAGTAGAGATAGGAATTCGATAGGAAGAATCGATTCATTGAAAAGAGCCGGACTTCCCATCACTTCTGCTGTGTTTTCTTCCTGGAGCGGCCGATGATTGGCTGGCGGGACCACGTGATGCGGAGTGTTCCGATCACGTGGCCCCCGCAAGGTATGAGATAAAAAAGGCGCACCAACAGCCGCACAACGCACCTCACTCTGGCGTCCACCTCTAACACCACCATGCGTTGCGTTAGGGGCACGTTATGCGACCTTAACATCCCCTAAAACGCAACCTCTTGTTGTGAAAGAGGCCTAAAAGTATCATAAAAACATCACCACCAGCATACAGGCAATGCATCCAGTTAAGCTCATGGTAAACTCCACAGCAAATAAATGCATTGAACGCTAGATACACATATCAGTAAAAAGCAATCTCTAGTAAATACAAGTGCAAAATGCTTCATCAGAAAGACAATAGAGAGCTGAATGTGAAGATGTCCACTGAGGGTGACTAAACTGTGTCCAGTCAAAAATGGCGTGGGATAAAAAATGGCGCACGGAGACGTCGATCAAATTGTTTAAAACGCTATTTATCGTTGTAATGAAAGTGCACTGCAGCTTACCCCTCCTGCTTGTAGTATAGCACCAGCAGACTTTGCAGGATGATCGGCTCAGCAAGTGCGCTGATAGCCCCATAGTTCCGGTGCTGTTACTGCTCCCCCTGCCTGACCAAAAATCATGGTGCACAGTGCAAGCCGGTCAGGCAGAGGAGCGGTAACAGCTCCGGAACTATGGGGCTATCAGCGCACAGCCCAGCCTCAGCAATCATCGCCGCTGCAGGCACTTGTTGAGCCGTGTTGAGCCGATCATCCTGCAAAGTCTGCCGGTGCTATACTACAAGCAGGAGGGGTAAGCTGCAGCGCACTTTCATTACAACCATAAATAGCGTTGTAAATAACCTGTGCCATTTTGTAACAGTAAAAACGCTAAATAGCGTTTAATAAGGTAATTTAATGGGCGCCATTATTTTACCTGCGGTGCTGTGCGCCATTATGATCTGCTCCCAAAATAATGGCGGCCTTTCAATTACCTTATTAAACGCTATTTAGCGTTTTTACTGTTACAAAATGGCGCAGGTTATTTACAACCTTTACAACCTTGATTTTTGGTCAGGCAGGGGAGCAGTAACAGCACCGGAACTATGGGGCTATCAGCGCACAGCCCAGCCTCTGCAATCATCGCAGCTACAGGCACTTGCTGAGCCGATCATCCTGCAAAGTCTGCCGGCGCTATACTACAAGCAGGAGGGGTAAGCTGCAGCGCACTTTCATTACAACGATAAATAGCATTTTAAATAATTTTATCGGCGTCCCCGTGCGCCGTTTTTTATCCCACGCCATGTTTGACTGGACGCCATTATTTTACCTGCGGTGCTGTGCGCCATTATTATCTGCTCCCGACTAAACTATATAGGGCAGCAAATATTTTGCCTAACAAAATAAAAAATATGTGTTTATAAGTACAGACAGTCCCCTATTTACAAATGCCTAGAGTTACAACATTTCAAATACCATTAATAAACACAGTGGTCTCTCCATGTACAAAATACCCAGTTCTGTTTTTGTTCTGACATACTTTTGTTGTTACATGTTATAGGATTGTAGAAACTGTTATAAGTAGTTTAAAACACATTAAAATCACACTGAAAACAACCTAAAAAAACATAAAAATATTGCGTATGCTATATGTCCAAACCCAGAGTTGTCTGAAACTAAATCATTTATCCAGGTTTTACTGTGTATAACACACGACTCAACTTACTAAGAAATTCCACTTACAAACAACTTCCTGGAACAGAACCTGATTGTAAGTAGGGGACTGCCTGTAGTGAGATATGCAAGGACAAATGTGAAAAAGTGCATATTGCCCGATTTGCCAATCTGGAGAAGACCTCTTTGTGGCAGAGGGTCCAAAACTAACAACTCCCTGATAGTAGCACACTCTCCCTTGTATTACTATGTGACTAAAGAGGAAAGTGATCAGGCAGCTAGCGGTTGCTGAGGTTCCGTGAACTGGTACAGCATTTTTTATTATTACTATTTTACATAAATTAAAAGATTTTTTTTTTCCTAAACTTATAATTGCAGAATTTATTTAAAATAATGTACTACTGAAAGGAATCTCAACAAAGATGAAGACTGCTCAAGCCATTACTATATAGTGGATTCATCTTCTTCCTAATTTCATATAACTGGGGCTTTAACAAATCTCACATTACCTCATCAGGTCCATAATAATGTAAAGACAAAAACATTTTTTGTCAGTTTTCGCTTCTAATGCCCATTTATGTGCATTATTATTATGTATTGTATTTATAAAGCGATAACATATTATGCAGTGCTGGACAATAAATAAGGACACATACAATATAAGCAAGGGTGACAGAGAGGTAGCAAACGGTTATACAACATAGCACAAGGTTATCCGTGCAAACATGGTATAAGATGCATGACCATGCAAATTTACAGAGACCCAGCAACTCAAGTCCATGTTAGTGCATGGGAAGGGTGTCATAGCTGGGGTTGCAAGATCAAGAAGGGCACACTAAGGGGGGGGGGGGGGGACCCTGCCTAAGGCTTACAATCTGAAATTCGGTATGAAAATATGCATGAAAACATATCCACTGTAAATTATCCATTGTCTGACTAGTGGACAGGGAACAGACACCATGAAGCTGCCTATCCTTATAGCATCAGGGCCAATGAGTTAAGAGAGAGGGAAGAGGCAACTCAGTGGGGTCTATTTATAAAAGTTACAGTAGTTATCAACTGATCAACAGAAACATGCTGCTATTCCTGTACATAACTTTACAGGTTACCAACAATTGCAGCTGGTGATCCATTACTTCATTCAAGTGGATGGTACTGTAGATCAGTAGATCAGCATTTTAAAGTGTACCCGAGGAAACGCGATTCAGGTATGCAAGTGACAGCTTCTCTCTAGTCAGGGCCTAGTCAGAACATAGCATAACCCTCACTAATAAGGAATTACAACCATAAATCTCTTTCCTGGCAGAAAACAGCTTCTAAGTGCAGGGGATAGATACAAAAGGTCAATAGTTCATATACTATAGCTCTGAGACACTGAGACTGTGGGAAAAACTGTATCATTGTATATAAGACAATACAACATTAAACCTACTTTTTTAGTTTTTAAAAAGAGAATAAAACCATGGGATTAAACAAAAAAGTAATTATCAGAAATCGCATCAGTTTATTTGTTATATGTATAGATATGGAGCTATAAATGTAAACATTTAAGAAATTGGACAACCTCCTTCCCAACCTACACCTCTACTTCTCTATGAACAGGCCCCTATGATTTTCAGTGTTTAGTGTGGAGAGAGGGAATGTCAGGTGGCTCACAATAGCTTCCCAAAGTTCTCACAGTAGAAGCGATTGTCTACCTTGCTCATCACGTCTCTACAGTGACCATGAGACTGACGAAGAAAGAATCCTCACTAAACCTAATGCAGCTGAAGCATGTTGACAGAAATGACGGCAGCGGGCAGAGTGTCACACCAGCATTTGTCTTGCCCTTAGTTTCCTGGCTGATCATTCTGTTTATGCAGGCTGACAACCACTGCTCACCAACCCATAGAAAAACAACGAGGTCTCAGCAGCCACTGTCTATAGGAAACTCCAGCCACCTGATTACCTACAATGCATTGAACATAAAGCAAAGTATCCATGTGAAGACTGAATCTCTGAAAACTTCTGAAGTTTCTACGATCTTTACAGGAACGATCTTTACCGATAGGATGTAGATAACAGCAATAGACCCCAAGTAGATTGCCAATGATAGGATCGTTAAACAAGGAAGGATGCAGGGGAAAGTTCAATAAACGTTAGCAGAAAGATCGTTGAAAGATCTGTAGTAAAGTAGTAGTATCTGGCCGCACTCCCCTAGTCGCATGTAAGGTGCAACGATCCAGCCACCAGAGCATCAGGTGGCAATCGACAATTTGTATAGCAGAAGGATCAGCACACTCAGTAATATGTTGCAAAACTTTAAGCTCTTTTAAAGGGAAGGTTCAGGGAGGGTGGGTAAAAAATCAAAATCAATTTCCACTTACCTGGGGCTTCCTCCAGCCCGTGGCAGGCAGGAGGTGCCCTCGCCGCCGCTCCGCAGGCTCCCGGTGGTCTCCGGTGGCGCGCCCGACCTGGCCAGGCCGGCTGCCAGGTCGGGCTCTTCTGCGCTCCAAGTCCTGGTACTTCTGCGTCCCACGCCGGCGCTCTGACGTCATCGGACGTCCTCCGGGCTCTACTGCGCATGCGCAGAACTACTGTGCATGCGCAGTAGAGCCCGGAGGACGTCCGATGACGTCAGAGCGCCGGCGTGGGACGCAGAAGTACCAGGACTTGGAGCGCAGAAGAGCCCGACCTGGCAGCCGGCCTGGCCAGGTCGGGCACGCCACCGGAGACCACCGGGAGCCTGCGGAGCGGCGGCGAGGGCACCTCCTGCCTGCCACGGGCTGGAGGAAGCCCCAGGTAAGTGGAAATTGATTTTGATTTTTTACCCACCCTCCCTGAACCTTCCCTTTAATACTAAAAAGTTTCCATAAATGCACTTCATGTACAACAAGGACCAGGAACTTGCAGTAGATAGGCGCCAAAGACACCCAAAGTCCATCGAATGCCTGCTGGCCGACTTGTATGAAATGTCTGTGAGGTAATAGAGTCGAAGATCCACACTTCCCAGAGAAAATGTGCACATTTAGCGGCTTGAAGACAGGCTGCTGCCCGAAACCGCATTAGGCCAGCGTCTGTCGCCATGTTTTGAGACACATTTTTCTGGGTAGTGTGGATCTTGGACTTTATTCCTCACGGAGTCTTTATACAAGTCGGCCAGCAGGCATTTGATGGACTTTGGGTGTCTTTGGCACCTATCTACTGCAAGTTGCTAGTCCTTGTTGTACACGAAGTGCATTTATGGAAACTTTTTTGTATTAAAAAGAGCTTAAAGTTTTGCAACATATAACTGAGTCTGAGTGTGCTGATCCTTCTGCTATACAAGTTGAAAGATCTGTACACATGGGGGACATTGATCCGATTTGATCCGTCATGACGGTATTTCAAAATGTACAAGCATTTTTGGTACATCACTCGTCTGTAATCGTCGTTTACTGTATATTTTTTTGAAGATCATTGTGACAGATGGAATCTTGCCATGGGCATGGAGCTTTAGTTACTAAGGGCTTGATTCAGAAAAGAGTGCTAACTCACAGCACGGCCATTTTCGCGTTTGGTGCGATCGCAAATTTTCGCGCGAAATGATAACGGTTTTCGTGCACAAAAACTTTATCATTTGCGCAAAAATGCTATTTTCTGAATCAAGCCCTAAATGTGGCACATATAGTTATCTCTGACACTGTGACACTGGAGTTTTTCTTGCTAGATTTGCAGAAACGTCATACAAATAATGAAGAGAACTTTAACTACTCAACGACCAGCTAACGCCGATAGGCGGCGGCTGGTGGTTTGTGGTTTTACATGGAAGCGGCTATTCCATGTCAGTTCACGGAGGCGCGGCGGCGATTTCTTTAAAGTTTGCCTCAGGCGGCAAATGGTCTAGGGCCGGGCCTGCCTGTGCCGCCCATGGAGCGAAGGGGAGGGAAGGAGAGAGAGGGAGGAATCACGCTGCGGAGGGGGGCTTTGAGGAGCCCCCCCGCGCTCGGCCACACGGAGCGGCGGCGATCAGACCCCCCCAGCAGGTCATCCCCCCAGTGGGGAAAAAGGGGGGGGAAGTCTGATCGCCCTGCTTCAATCCTGTTCTGTGCTGCGGGCTGGAGAGCCCACGCAGCACAGATCATTCAAAACAGCCCTGGTTCTTGAAGAGAACCTGTACTGAGTAAAATTATTTAAAATAAACACATGAGGTAACTTCAAATGAACATTACATAGTTACCTTGCCATCAGTTCCTCTCAGAAGCTCACCATTTTCTTCTGATAATAATCCCTTCCAGTTCTGACAACATTTTGTCAGAATTGAAATATATCAGTTGCTGTGAGTTATTTATCAGTTGCTGTCAGTTATAGCTGAGAGGAAAACTGATGTACCAGGTAATGTCCATGTTTCCCTATGGCTCAAGTGGGCAATGTTACAGTTTAACAGTGTGCTGACCAGAAAGCTGTTATGGGGTAATGCCCATTTTCAAAATGGAGGACGGAGAATTCCCTTGGTCACAGTGGACAAACCGGACGTGGGAAAGCAAAAGAGATTGAGGAGTAGATTACACGGGAGGTAAGTATTACTTGTGTATGTTTATTTTGACTTTTAATTTTCAGTTCAGGTTTTCTTTAAGTGTAAAGGTAAAAGCCGAGACTTGTGACCTTTGCAATATTACAAATATGTCTTGCCCCACAGTACACTTCCAGGTGGAAACTTGAAACTTGTTTCAAAAAAATAAAAGTATTTCCAGTACACTTCATGAGCACTTAAAACGTCTACAGAAGTGTGCCCTGTTTACAGAGGACAGGCATTCCGACTAGCACAACACCTTCATTATAACATTTTCTAAAATAATGGAAAACATTTGGCAAGAGGTAGGTTTATAATGAGTGTTGTAATACACTAACACCACTAAATACAGACTGCATTGCACTTGATGAATGGGAAGTGTCCTGACCAAAAATAGCCACTTAACTTCATGATTACTGACATAATATAACCCCATTTAAAAGGCTTAACTGAGAGGGATATGGATGTTTCCTTTTAAACAATACCAGTTGACTGCAGTCCTGCTGACCTCTTTAGCTGCAGAAGTGGCTGAATCACACACCTGAAACAAGCATGCAACTAATTCAGTATGACTTCAGTCAGAGCACCTGATCCTCATGTTTGTTGAGGGGCTTAAGCTAAATGTATTAGAGACAAGGGTTCAGCAGGATAGCCAGGCAACTGGTATTACTATAAAAGGAAAAATCTATATCCTTCTCAGTTTAGGTTCCCTTTAAAGGACAACTGTAGTGAGAGAGATATGGAGGCTGCCATATTTATTTCCTTTCAAGCAATACCAGTTGCCTGGCTTTGCTGCTGATCATCTGCCTCAAATACTTTTAGCCATAGACCCTGGACAAGCATGAAGCAGGTCAGGAGTTTCTGACATTATTGTCAGATCTGACAAGATTAGCTGCATGTTTGTTTCTAGTGTGATTCAGACACTACAGCAGCCAAATAGATCAGCAGGACTGCCAGGCATCTGGTCTTGTTTACCAGGAAATAAATATGCCAGCCTCCATATTTGTCTCACTTCAGTCACTCCACTCAACCAAAAGAGATAACAAGAAAGAAAGAAAGAAAGAAAGAAAGAAAGAAAGAAAGAAAGAAAGAAAGAAAGAAAGAAAATTAAAGGGGGGGGGGGGGTGACAACCAGGGCAAAAGTGTGGGGTGTTTGCATTTTATTAAAGAAGTCGACCTATTCCTCACAGCATGACTGCATACATACAGCTTGCAACTTTCAGAATGTCCCTTATCTCATGATTTCACTTGGTTTTATACAATTATTTTACAATGCCATACAAAAGTACGACCACACACAATATATTGTTACAGAAATAAGAATGTAAACACTTCCAAAAAGTACTACAGTTACTATTTTTTTTCATAAAAAGAAAGATGAAGAAGCAGATTAAAGGGTTTACTGGGAAGAAGCAGTACATTCTAAACACCAAATAATCCCTGGAAGTGCCATGAAGAGATAATACCCGCCTACCCGTCTTTACAACAGTGAAACCACAAGCAGCCGAGGAGGGAGAGAGCCCGGAGTACATGTTGCACGTGGGGCACCTTACTTACATACACTGCAGCCAAAGCTCAAGCACTGTTAGCTTTCCATTAAAACGTTCTGAAATCAAGTAATGCTAAGTACATGACAACGGGATTTATACTTTTCCTTTCTAATCACCGACAATTACTCAAACTGGAGTCATCTTTCTAGATAAGATCAGACGTCTGATGCTGCTCGGAGCTCTTGGGGACTCTACATTTTAATCACCAGTAGGAAACCGTACAGAATTCTGGTCATACTCAGATCACGGCGAGACCAGACAAGATACATTGTAATAATAAACGCTACAGAAACATTGTAGCGCATTTTAGCCCACTTTGTTTATAATCATATTAATGACATGGAATCACACTGTGGCAAACCATAGAACAAGACATAATAGGCTACATTACCTGATACAGAGACCCTCATGAGAGCTTCCAGAGGTCTGTTGTTGTCAAGGTCCCGGCTGAGCTTTAGCTCCCCAGTGGAAGGGTTCAATATCAGAAGGTTTAACTCATTTCCCTGCACAAAGCTGAAGTGTAAGGTATCGGAAACATCTGGATCGTAGGCTGGGATTTTCCCAATTACTCCTGATGGGAAACTGTTGGACTTGTTGGTAACATAATTGTTAAAAATGATTTCAAAATCCTGAAGTACAGGGTCATTGTCATTCTTGTCAATTAGTTTGACATGGACGGTGGCCCTACTGACCAGTGGAGCTGAAGTGGCCTGGACCACTATAACGTATTCAGTCTTTACTTCATAGTCCAAGTCAATCAAGGCAGTTAAATCCCCATTAAAAAGGTCAAGTTGGAAGACCTCGGGGTTATTCCCTTCCACAATCTGGTACATAATTTGGGCGTTGGTTCCCTCATCAGGGTCAGTGGCCGTTATCCTGGCCACAACGGACCCTACAGGACTATTCTCCTCCACGAAAATATCCAGCTCATCCTTTTCAAACACTGGTGGGTTGTCATTGATGTCTAAGACAGTCACCTGAATTTCCACTGGAGCTTTCATGGGTGGGTTCCCCTTGTCCACTGCAAAGGCTTTCAGCTTGTATACAGGGACATTTTCTCGATCTAATCGCCTATTTGTCCTGATTATACCAGAGGTAGCTTCAATGTAGAAGTCTCCATCTCCATCTTCTCCACCCAGAAAAGTATAGGTGACCCTACCATTCAACCCTGAGTCCCTGTCTGTAGCAGATATCTGAAGAACACTTGTAGCCGTTGCTACATCTTCAAACACAACACCCTGGTATCTGTCCCTCAGAAACTGGGGAGCATTGTCATTGGCGTCCAAAATAAGTATCTCTACATATGTGGTGTCAGACTTTTGTGGAATGCCATTATCCTTGGCAGTGACTGCCAGTGTGTAAGCTGCTTGGTCCTCATAGTCTAACTCTACCAATGACGTAATAGTTCCAGTATCAGGATCTATCTTGAACTGTGGAATGTTGTCTTCCATGATATAGGTTATTCTAGCATTTTCACCTGTATCTTCATCAGTTGCACTTATGGTGACTATAGAGGTACCTATTGGTTTATCTTCACTCACACTAACTGTGTAATGTGAGCTCTGAAAGACTGGTCTGTGGGTATTGGCATCAGTGACATTGATAAAGACCAGGACGGTGTCAGAACGAGTGCCATCAGAAGCTGTCACTGTGAGGACATATTGTCTTTCTTGTTTGTAATCCAAAGGAAGAGCTAAGGTGATAAGTCCTCCACCGCTCTGACTAGAGATGGCAAAGCGGTTCCTGGTATTCCCACTGGTGATCTGGTATGTGACCACACTATTCACATCCCTGTCCACTGCGGTCATTGTGAGAACACTGCTCCCCACGGCAGCATCTTCATTTAGCCTCAGATGGTAGACCTTCTCAGTAAAAGTAGGGTTGTTGTCATTGACGTCCAACACTGTTATAGTCACACTGGCTGAAGAAGTCATCACTGGGTCCCCATTGTCTCTGGCCTCAACCCCAAAGGTATAAAACTCCACACTTTCTCGGTCTAGTTCTGAAGACACTGTAATCCAACCCGTGTTATTATTGATCACGAAAGGGAAATTTGGAGGGATGTCCGTTAAACTGTACTGTATTCGGGCATTTCCACCAGAGTCAGCGTCATTGGCTTGGATATGAACAACTGAGTATCCTATAGGAACATTTTCCAGAACTGTAGCTTGGAAAGGCGTGCTAACAAAGATGGGTGCGTTATCGTTGACATCTACAACTTGCACTGACACCATACCAGTTGTATTAATGAGTGGAGGGCGCCCACCATCTTGAGCTTTGATCCTCAGAGAGTACTCCCTCACTGCCTCATAGTCCAAGGGATAAATTACATCAATGTCTCCAGTAAAAGAATGGATATAAAACTGCCCCTTGATGTTACCACTTACAATGCTGTAGTGGACAATGGCATTGTTCCCCTTGTCCTTGTCTGTTGCCTGAACCTGCAGGATTTTGGTATTAGGATTGACATTCTCGGGAACCTGTACTACATAGCGTTTTTCTGTAAACTGGGGGTAATTGTCATTTTCGTCTTCTACATAAATGTACACAGTGGCTGTGGCACTTTTGGGTCCTGGGTCTTTGCCCTGGTCATTGGCCTCAACTATAAGCTGAAAATCAGTAACTGTCTCCCTGTCCACCTGCCCCCTAGTCCTCACAACACCGGACTTTGGGTCTATTTCAAAAACGGAGTTTACCCCATCTGCATTGACCAGTCTGTAGAGCATATTGGCATTAGATGGTGCATCTCCATCTGTGGCTCTAATGGTCATCACTTCGTAGCCTATTTCTATGTTTTCCCTGATATTCTCCCTGTACTCTGACTGTTCAAACACCGGTATGTGGTCATTGGTGTCACTCACTGTTACAGTCAAGTAGGTGACAGCCGATCTCCTAGGTGACCCGAAATCTGTTGCAGTCACCTTAAAAACGTGGGTGTCCTTAGTCTCCCTGTCTAGTGCTTGGGTCGTGGTAACTGCCCCAGTCTCGGAATCGATCTCAAAGTAGTCGTTGGACCTGCTGTCAAACAAAGCCTCCATAAAGTACTCCACCCTGCCCGCATCCCCTTGGTCCTGGTCGGTGGCCCGTAAGGAGGTCACTCGGGTCCCTGCCGGCTCGTTCTCAGGGACAGAAGCCTGATAGTTGTGTAGTTGGAACTGGGGGTTGTTGTTGAGGCTCCTCTTCAGCCTCTGGTGCCCGCTGGGCATTGTCCTGTGCATTGTCCTCTTGGGCACCAGCCTGACCCGCACCAGGAGAGATGAACACCGCACATACATAGGAGTGCCCCGGTCAGGACAGGGGGAATGGGACACCCGTAGCCTACAGCCCGAAACTCCCAGTACAGTCCTCAGTAAGTCCCTAGTGCGGTTGTAGAGTTGTGGTGCGCACCGGGGCACCACAGAGCCACCTGTATATTCCAGGTCTACATCGGGCTGAGACGGCCAGGTGGCACTCTTCCTCCGGTACTTGAAGTAGCAGTCCTGTCCTTGTGCATAGAGCTCCAGCCTGATGACCATGGAGATCCCCTGAGCTGCCGAGCTTAGCAGGAGGTGGACGGGCTGGTGTAGAGAGGACAGGCGCTCACACTCCCCCACATCCCCGGAGAGGGCAGGGGGACCCCGCCAGCCGTATGTCCAGTCCGCTCCCAGAGACAGGTTGAGTCCTTTAGGGGTAGAGAGGTGGCCAGAGAGCCCCCCGGCAGGCTGCAGCACCCCCAGGACACTGATCCACAAGCACAGCGCCCACATCTCCTCCTCAGCAGCACGTTCCAGCCATCAAGCCTGATCACCGCCGGCTGGGGGCATGCCGGAGCCAAAAGCCCAACTTTCCTCTATTTCCACGGCAACTTTTAAAAGTGATTCCAAAATGGCTCCAACCCCCTCTCACCGTGCGCCGCTCCTCTGTGTCCTCCTCCTCCCCCTGCAGACCTGATTAGCATAAACCTGCTCTCCCTATCCACCCTGCTGGGAGCTTCCCATAGCAGCAGCCCCCGGTCACCTCTATGCGGGAGGGGCCGAGAGAGAGAGGCTGAGCTGCATGTGTCACACGCACTGTCCCTATACAGCCCAGCCCTGCCTGCCTGTACTGCGGGTGCCAGCCGGGGACACTGCTCTGCATCCGGATACCTGATGCCCTGCCTGGCTGCTACATCACACGGTGTGCCCTGTGTGCTCACTACACACAACACAGCAATACAGACCACATTGTGTGCCCACTACACACAACACATAACAACATTACAGACCACGTTGCCTGTGCTACACAGAGTATCATCACAATACTACACACCACAAGACTACACAACACACTGTGTGCTCTGCCTGTGCACTACACATCAAGCATCATATACTATACACAATATCACAATACAACACACCACACCTTCATACTACACAACACACCACACCTTCATACTACACAACACACTGTGTGCTCTGCCTGTGCACTACACACCAAACATCATATACTATACACAATATCACAATACAACACACCACACCTTCATACTACACAACACACTGTGTGCTCTGCCTGTGCACTACACACCAAACATCATATACTATACACAATATCACAATACAACACACCACACCTTCATACTACACAACACACTGTGTGCTCTGCCTGTGCACTACACACCAAACATCATATACTATCCACAATATCACAATACAACACACCACACCTTCTTACTACACAGCACACTGTGTGCTCTGCCTGTGCACTACACACCAAGCATCATATACTATCCACAATATCACAATACAACACACCACACCTTCATACTACACAGCACACTGTGTGCTCTGCCTGTGCACTACACACCAAACATCATATACTATACACAATATCACAATACAACACACCACACCTTCATACTACACAACACACTGTGTGCTCTGCCTGTGCACTACACACCAAGCATCATATACTATACACAATATCACAATACAACACACCACACCTTCATACTACACAGCACACTGTGTGCTCTGCCTGTGCACTACACACCAAGCATCATATACTATCCACAATATCACAATACAACACACCACACCTTCATACTACACAACACACTGTGTGCTCTGCCTGTGCACTACACACCAAACATCATATACTATACACAATATCACAATACAACACACCACACCTTCATACTACACAACACACTGTGTGCTCTGCCTGTGCACTACACACCAAACATCATATACTATACACAATATCACAATACAACACACCACACCTTCATACTACACAACACACTGTGTGCTCTGCCTGTGCACTACACACCAAACATCATATACTATCCACAATATCACAATACAACACACCACACCTTCTTACTACACAGCACACTGTGTGCTCTGCCTGTGCACTACACACCAAGCATCATATACTATCCACAATATCACAATACAACACACCACACCTTCATACTACACAGCACACTGTGTGCTCTGCCTGTGCACTACACACCAAACATCATATACTATACACAATATCACAATACAACACACCACACCTTCATACTACACAACACACTGTGTGCTCTGCCTGTGCACTACACACCAAGCATCATATACTATACACAATATCACAATACAACACACCACACCTTCATACTACACAGCACACTGTGTGCTCTGCCTGTGCACTACACACCAAGCATCATATAGTACACAATATCACAATACAACACACCACACCTTCATACTACACAACACACTGTGTGCTCTGCCTGTGCACTACACACCAAGCATCATATACTATACACAATATCACAATACAACACACCACACTTTCATACTACACAGCACACTGTGTGCTCTGCCTGTGCATTACACACCAAGCATCATATACTATACACAATATCACAATACAACACACCACACCTTCATACTAAACAGCACACTGTGTGCTCTGCCTGTGCACTACACACCAAGCATCATATAGTACACAATATCACAATACAACACACCACACCATAATACTACACAACACACTGGGCCATATGCAATTCACTTTTTCTCCTGAGTTTTCTTCTAGGAGATAATTTTTTATCTTCTATTTAAATTGACTTTTCATCACTTTGCAATTAAAAATGTACCAAAATGTAAGTTAAAGGGTACTATCAAAACTATTTTGAGCATCTTCTTGCTTGAGGCTTTTAACCCACGCTCACAAGCTCTTTTTCCTGATCACGATGTCGGATTCCGAATTCGTGATCGCCTCTCGATCGCGGAGTCAGTTCCAAATGCACTCGTAATCGTGGTCCAAATCCGGCTCGTGATCATGGATTTAGCTGTAATTATAACCTGAAAACCCGCCAACTTTAGCGGTTACTAGCAAAGCTTCCTTACCTGATATAAACACCAAATTTGCAAGATATGTTAAGTAGAACAGTGGGAACAAGGGGGAAATTTTTTTTCAAAAAGGCTGTATAGTTTTTGAGAAAATCGATTTTAAAGTTTCAAAGGAAAATATTATACATTTAAATGCGGTAAATGACAGTTAAAGGGGCACTATGGCTAAATTCTTTGTTTTTTTGTGGCTGTGATATTTATATATCTTTATTTTTTTTACACTAACACCATCCTTGTGTAGGTTTAGAGTCGTGTCGGCAGATTTACCTTACTGACGCGACTCAGGCTAATCCATTATGGTGCAGGAGGCATCTTTCCCTGCTGTTGTGCTGCCGTTGTGCTGCCGTTGTTGGTCTCCCCTCTTGGA
This sequence comes from Hyperolius riggenbachi, assembly GCF_040937935.1. Classification (NCBI taxonomy): domain Eukaryota; kingdom Metazoa; phylum Chordata; class Amphibia; order Anura; family Hyperoliidae; genus Hyperolius; species Hyperolius riggenbachi. The sequence continues at coordinate 268,361,734 of NC_090648.1, forward strand.
AGCGCTGGTAGCATATTCCATCTTTCAACTGCACAATCATGCCGGGCAGCATCATCAGTGAGGCTGCGTTTCTCTCCACACGGCAGTTGCTTCCCACCGCAGATGGAGGTTGCGTGCCACTCGCACTGCACGGCGGCACATTTATACACTTTACGGCTGATTGGGAGAGCTATGTAACTGCACGATTGTGCAGCTGAAAGATGGAATATGCTACCAGCGCTTCCGAGAGGGGAAACCAACAACGGCAGCACAACGGCAGCACAACAGCAGGGAAAGATGCCTCCTGCACCATAATGGATTAGCCTGAGTCGCGTCAGTAAGGTAAATCTGCCGACGCGACTCTAAACCTACACAAGGATGGTGTTAGTGTAAAAAAAAAAATAATCTGCCACATTGCATGTTCCTAACTATTCTCCACATACAGCTATAAATATCACAGCCACAAAAAAACAAAGAATTTAGCCATAGTGCCTCTTTAATGGATTTACCACATTTACATGTATACTTTTTTCTTTTGAAACTTCCTTTGAAATGTTAAAATCGATTTTCTCAAAACAATTTAGGTTTTTTTTGAAAAAAAAAATTCCCCCTTGTTCCCACCGTTCTACTTAACATATCCTGTAAATTTGGCGTTTATATTATGTAAGGGGCTTTGCTATTACCCGCTAAAGTTGGCGGGTTTTTAATCACAAATACTCTTTTCACTTTAACTTTAAAATCGATTTTCTCAAAAACGATAAGGTCTTTTTGAAATGTTTTTTAAGTTGTAGCCATTAATCACCTTTATAATCCATGCAATTTTGGTGATTGTAGCATGTATGGGGGCTTTGCTATTAACATTAAAGTCTAATCCCGTGATCATGGATTCTACATGTAATCACGGCTAAAATCCGAGTCAAATTCGGAGCTCCGATTCATATTCGGATCACGATCACGGCGTATCCGGATTTCGATTCTGTCGTGGCCGGATTTACTCGAATTCGTGATTGGGGGTATTGGAGCATCCCTTCTGGAATCCTCCCTGACAAGCTTGACCAGGATGGATTTATTTACCTCTCCAGGATCCAACGCAGGTGCAGTAGCGGCTCTTCGTTTGGGCTAGCTGGAAATAGCCGAGACCAATCGTATCCGCTCTACTGAGTGGGAGCAAAAAGACTTGCGCCTGCGCAGTAGAGCGGTTTGATCAGGTTCGGCTATTTCCACCTTTAGATGAATGAAGATTGGCTTGTGCGCCTGCGCTGGATCATGGTAGGTAAATATTGACCTTGCCGCAATTCGGGGTGTCCTGAAGCAAGGAGGGACGGGGGAAGCATTGTTAGGATCCAGAGGCCTCCCCCTCCCGAGGTAAGTATTCCCCAGAGGTTTGTTTTTTTTAATTATTACAGATCCTCTCACTGAAGTGAGAAGGACATGGAGGCTGCCATATTTATTTCCTTTTAAACAATGCCAGTTGCCTGGCAGCCCTGCTGATCCTCTGCCTCTGATAGTTTTACAGGGAGTGCAGAATTATTAGGCAAATGAGTATTTTGACCACATCATCCCTTTTTTGCATGTTGTCTTACTCCAAGCTGTATAGGCTCGAAAGCCTACTACCAATTGAGCATATTAGGTGATGTGCATCTCTGTAATGAGAAGGGGTGTGGTCTAATGACATCAACACCCTATATCAGGTGTGCATAATTATTAGGCAACTTCCTTTCATTTGGCAAAATGGGTCAAAAGAAGGACTTGACAGGCTCAGAAAAGTCAAAAAGAGTGAGATATCTTGCAGAGGGATGTAGCACTCTTAAAATTGCAAAGCTTCTGAAGCGTGATCATTGAACAATCAAGCGATTCATTCAAAATAGTCAACAGGGTCGCAAGAAGCGTGTGGAAAAACCAAGGCGCAAAATAACTGCCCATGAACTGAGAAAAGTCAAGCGTGCAGCTGCCAAGATGCCACTTGCCACCAGTTTGGCCATATTTCAGAGCTGCAACATCACTGGAGTGCCCAAAAGCACAAGGTGTGCAATACTCAGAGACATGGCCAAGGTAAGAAAGGCTGAAAGACGACCACCACTAAACAAGACACACAAGCTGAAACGTCAAGACTGGGCCAAGAAATATTTCAAGACTGATTTTTCTAAGGTTTTATGAACTGATGAAATGAGAGTGAGTCTTGATGGGCCAGATGGATGGGCCCGTGGCTGGATTGGTAAAGGGCAGAGAGCTCCAGTCCGACTCAGACGCCACCAAGGTGGATGTGGAGTACTGGTTCGGGCTGGTATCATCAAAGATGAACTTGTGGGGCCTTTTCGGGTTGAGGATGGAGTCAAACTCAACTCCCAGTCCTACTGCCAGTTTCTGGAAGACACCTTCTTCAAGCAGTGGTACAGGAGACACCTTCTTCAAGCAGTGGTACTTCAAGAAAAACATGCGTCCAAGTACTCCACAGCGTGGCTGGCAAGAAAGGGTATAAAAGAAGAAAAACTAATGACATGGCCTCCTTGTTCACCTGATCTGAACCCCATTGAGAACCTGTGGTCCATCATAAAATGTGAGATTTACAAGGAGGGAAAACAGTACACCTCTCTGAACAGTGTCTGGGAGGCTGTGGTTGCTGCTGCACGCAATGTTGATGGTGAACAGATCAAAACACTGACAAAATCCATGGATGGCAGGCTTTTGATGTCCATGCAAAGAAAGGTGGCTATATTGGTCACTGATTTGTTTTTGTTTTGTTTTTGAATGTCAGAGATGTATATTTGTGAATGTTGACATGTTATATTGGTTTCACTGGTAAAAATAATTGAAATGGGTATATATTTGTTTTTTGTCAAGTTGCCTAATAATTATGCACAGTAATAGTCACCTGCACACACAGATACCCCCCTAAAATAGCTAAAACTAAAAACTACTTTCAAAAATATTCAGCTTTGATATTAATGAGTTTTTTGGGTTCATTGAGAATATGGTTGTTGTTCAATAATAAAATTATTCCTCAAAAATACAACTTGCCTAATAATTCTGCACTCCCTCCCTGTAGTCATAGACCCTAAACAAGCACTCAGCAGATCAGGTGTTTCTGACATTATTGTCAGATCTGATTGAATTAGCTGCACGCTTGTTTATGGTGTGATTCAGACACTACTGCAGCCAAATGGATCAGCAACGCTGCCAGGCAACTGGTATTGCTTAAAAGGAAAAAAGAAATGGCACCCTCCATATTCTTCTCACTTCAGTTGCCCTTTAAAGAACAAACGACAGCCATGCTAACCTAGAAATAAAAAAACACATATATAAGTAGATAAATACTGCTTCTACTTACATAACAGATGTATTGTGCTATCCACGTAATGATTCCTGTGAATTTTATAAAGGAAAAGCAGAAAATTCTATTCTAGGCAGTGGCCATTTTGCCAAGCTAATGCTGACATTATATCCTCCCTGACTCTTGTCCCCCCCCCCTCTCTACTCTTGCTCATTGTGTATTCATTAGCTGCCCTTCTCCCAGAGTCTTCAGACACTCCCACTGAGGTGTATACTAGGAACTACACTGTCTTTTCTTTTATTTACTCCTCCAATTGCTGAGTCACCTCAGCCTTGCTTGTAAAGACAAGTGATCAGAGGTTTTTCAGATAAGAAGCTAGGCAGGGAAATCAATGAAAGAGGAGGAATAGATTATAAATAAAAAGAACCTCCAGCATGCAACTGTTTGGCACTGACTACTAAAGGGCCAGTGCTCCTAAAGTATGTGATAACTCCAAACATAACAGCAGAACAAATTTTGCAAGTTTTGAATGCAGGATTAGCATCTTTATCACTTAATACACTCAGACCAGTTGCTGTTGAAATTTGATTTTTATGGTGACGATACCGCTTTAAAGACATTTTATTGATAGGTTTTAAAATATCACCTAGAAAAAGTGAATTGCATGTGGGCATCTGCATGCCCTGTCTGTGCTCTACACACCTCATTACAACAATACGTGATGCGGTGTGTACTGCACAGGCAGTGCACACAGTGTGGTTTGCCTGTGCAGTACACACCGCATCACGTTACCACAGACCACACTGTGTAAACAGCATGTGCACTATACACCAGATCACATTACCACACTACCCTGCCTGTGCACTACACACCACATTACAATAATACAGGCCACATCAACATCATAACAATACAGACCACATTTTGTGCCCTGAAAGTGTACAACACACCGCATTGTGTGTTCGGCTAGTGTTCTACACACCACACAGCCTGTGTACATCACATCACATTACTACAGACCACACTGTGTACCTTGCCTGTGTATACTACACCTCACATCAAAATACTACAGGCCACATTCTGCATTCTACACATCACATCACAATACTACACATCACATCACAATACTACAGACCACACTGTGTGCCTTGCATGTGTATACTACGAATTACATCCCAATACTATCATCACAATACAACAGAGCATACTACAGATAGCGCAATTTCCAAGAAACACAGCCAAATCACTATTGCTTAGCGATTGCATTTTGCGATTGGAAGTGTGAACCGGTCCTAAAAGCTCAATAACACTAATTAGGCAGGGAACAGACTATTGAAGTCAATAGCCTCACTCAGGGCTGGTGCACACCGAGCGGCTTTTTGGGCATTTTTCAGATCCGCTTGCGGCTGCGGATCTGCTTGGTCAATGTATCTCAATGGGGTGGTGCACACCAGAGCGGCAGGCGTTTTGCAGAAACGAAAAATGCCTGGGTGAGGCATTTTTTGGATTGCGGGTGCGTTTCTGCCTCAATATTAAGTATAGGAAAAACGCAAACCGCTCTGAAAAACGGCACTTCAGAGCGGTTTTGCAGGCGTTTTTGTTACAAAAGCTGTTCAGTAACAGCTTTACTGTAACAATATATGAAATCTACTATACTGAAAACCGCAGCAGCAATCCGCAAAACGCTAGCAAAACGCCTCATAAAAATAAAAAAAAGCGTTTAAAAATCTGCTAGCATTTTGCGGATCTGCTAGCGGGTTTTGGTGTGCACCAGCCCTCAGAAAACACATGCCGTTACCACTTGTTCCTGTTTTGCATTTGTGTTTTTCCATGCATTTTTAAATTGTACAGCTTTCTGCTTTTTCCCGCACAACACTGCAGTGTATTCCACTGCAAACAAAAAATCGTTGAACAAACAAACAAAAAAAAAACTTTGCAAAAACTGCATTTGCAAAAATGAACGCAGTGCGTTAGAGACCCAGGAATCACAGGGAAAAACACCCTGCAAATGTGTTCCCTGCCTTAGACCTAAAAAGTGGACTTACATGGCTATTTCATCCTGGATTTCTGCCAGGTTCCTAAAGTTAAACCTGGATAAGACTGAACTCCTAATCTTCCCGCCCCGTGCTGCCTCACCCCCCACTGACCTCTACGTCACTGTCAATGGCACAATCATTCATCCAACCACACAAGCCCGCTGCCTGGGTGTCACCCTGGACTCAGCCCTCTCCTTCACCTCCCACATCCATACCGTAGCTAGGGCCTGCTATTTCCATCTACGCAACATCTCCAAGATCCGGCCTTTCCTGACCCCAGACACTGCCAAACTCCTTGTCCATGCCCTCATCATCTCCCGCCTGGACTACTGCAACTCCCTCCTGTCAGGCCTTCCATAAAACCGCATCGCCCCCCTACAATCCATCATGAACGCAGCAGCCAGACTCATCTACTCCTCTCACCGCTCTGTCACCACGACTCCCCTACGCAAATCTCTTCATTGGCTTCTAATTCACTTCAGAATTATGCTACGTACACACATGCGACAACGATCGTTCGTTGAGAACGACGAACGAGCTTTTAATTGATGAAAGAACGACCTGAGTAAAGTTAGTTTTTAAATGTGTGTAACGATCTGATCGTTAGAATGAACGTTACATCACGTAAAGCAACTATTGCGCCTTCGCATAAAAATGAGAAGTTTCAGGGAGAAATAGTGAAATGCGCATGTCAAGCCTAGTACGAACGACCGTTTGCAACGATGTACTACTTTTGCAAACGATCGTCGTTGGTTAAAATCCGCCGAGACAGAACTTTCTTTTGTAGCGATTTGGCTCGTTCGTCGTTTGCCTTAATAGTCGGTGGTTCGTTTTTTGTAACGATCGTCGTTAGTAAAGATCGGGGAACGATCGTTACAAATGACTATAGTCGCATGTGTGTACGCACCTTTAGCTTCAAGATCCTATGTTTGGCCTACAAATCCATACACAAGTCCTGCCCAACCTACATCTCTGATCTGGTCAGCAGATATACATCTGGCCGCCCACTTCGCTCCTCCAACAACCTCCTCTTAACCACCCCACACATCTCGCACTCCCATGCACGACTGCAGGACTTCACTAGAGCTGCCCCCACCCTGTGGAACTCTCTCCCACTGCCCATCAGGCTCGCTCCCTCCTTCAACACCTTCAAAAAAGCACTCAAAACTCACTTCTTCAAGGAAGCCTACATCAACTCAACACTGCCCTAATCCTTTCTGCCAATAACTTCTTGTTGCACCCACTCCTTTCGTGTAGCCAACCCCTCCCTCTAGATTGTAAGCCTTTGGCAGGGCCTTCTCCCCTCGTGTATCATACTTGACTGTGTGCACTTTACCCAGAATTTGGAACTTGTAATTTTTACCACTACCACTCCAGTTTATTATCTGGCATTGTACTACTATCTGCATTGTGTTGTGTATCTTATTGCTATTACCTGTATTGTTGTATCTATTGTCTATTACCTGTATTGTTCTGTCACCTCTGTTATCATTGTCTGTAATCCTATTTATTGTACAGCACTGCGTAATATGTTGGCGCTATATAAATCTAATAAATAATAATAATAATAATAATGGCTGTCTATGTTCATTTAGGAAAGATTTCCCTCACTTAACCACCCTGGCGTTCTGATTAAATCGCCAGGGTGGCTGCGGGAGGGTTTTTTTTAAATAAAAAAAAAACTATTTCATGCAGCCAACTGAAAGTTGGCTGCATGAAAGCCCACTAGAGGGCGCTCCGGAGGCGATCTTCCGATCGCCTCCGGCGCCCAGAATAAACAAGGAAGGCCGCAATGAGCGGCCTTCCTTGTTTTGCTTATATCGTCGCCATAGCGACGAGCGGAGTGACGTCATCGACGTCAGCCGACGTCATCGACGTCAGCCGACGTCCTGACGTCAGCCGCCTCCGATCCAGCCCTTAGCGCTGGCCGGAACTTTTTGTTCCGGCTGCGCAGGGCTCAGGCGGCTAGGGGGGCCCTCTTTCGCCGCTGCTCGCGGCGAATCGCCGCAGAGCGGCGGCGATCAGGCAGCACACGCGGCTGGCAAAGTGCCGGCTGCGTGTGCTGCACTTTATTTGATAAAAATCGGCCCAGCAGGGCCTGAGCGGCAGCCTCCGGCGGTGATGGACGAGCTGAGCTCGTCCAGACCGCTCAGGAGGTTAATGTAATTGACCATCTGTTAATGGAGTAGGAGAGGTGGGAAATCTTTGTAATAAGGCTGAACAGCAAATAAGAATGTTACAGGGACACCAGCTAGGGTGGACTCAACCAAATTCAAATACTTCAATTCCTCAGCTCAGTCGGATGAGATGATAGCAGAGAGAGAGGTGCCATGTGACTTTCCCACAATATAAATATGTATGTGTGTTTGTGGTTCCTATTAAATGGTCATCCTGCATGGTATAATGTTCATATGATCCCCACCCCCTATACAACGTAGAACTGTGCTCCCATAAGCTGTATTACAGGTCTTTCCTGGCTGTATTTTGGTTTCTCGAGAACTTCCCCCACCCCCACAGCCAGTGATGTCCCCACCTGTTCCTGGGGCTGAAATTGTCTGCTGTCCAGGGACAGACGAGGTCAGTTCTCACTAGAATGCACACATATAATGAATGACCATATAGAAATGTAACCACAACACACCTTTTAGCACAGAGGAAATGATGGCAAAATAAAATGATTACCAAATTCTATGGTTCCATCCTGCCATAAATCACTTGAAATTGTGTGCTAGGCAAAGGCAGGGAGTTTCTGCTCATATGCTTTTCAGCAAAACTGTCTAGTTATCTAATATATTATTACAGAACTAGCTGGTTGTATGGTATATGGGACAGGAGTGTGCCAGTCACCTCTCTGGACATCTGGTGCGCCACCCAAATAGCGCTTTGGACAATCCCAGCCAATCACTGTGGGGTAGACGGGAGCGCATACATACAGCCCAACAGTTCAAAGTTATTATAGATGGATATTCCTTTATAGTATCATGTACTGTGCACTCTCTAATGCGTAAGATGTGTAAGGCTAGGTCTACACTACACTGGATGCACAACAATGTGTTAACAGCGTATCCTGTGCAGATATGTTGTGCCCAGGGCCGTCTGTACACTTTTTGCTGCCTGAGGCAAACTTGTGAGGATGCGCTTCCAACTGCCCCCCCCCCCACCCCCAGATTTGAAATTATCACACAGAACCTGACCCGGTATAGGTGCCCACAGTATAAGTAGCCAAGTATAGGTGCCACAGTATATGTAGACAGGTATAGGTGCCCCTAGTATATGTAGCCAGGTATAGGTGTCCCCAATACAGAGTAGCCAAGAACAAGAATAGGTGCCCCCAATATAGGTAGCCAAGTATAGGTCCCCCAGTATAGATAGCCAGGTATAGGTGCCCCCAGTACAGGTAGCCCGGTATAGGTGCCCCAATATAAATAGCCAGGTATAGATGGCCCAGTATAGGTAGCCAAGTATAGGTGCCACCAGTATAGGTGCCCCAGTACAGGAAGTCAGGTATAGGTGCCCCCAGTATAGGTAGCCAAGTATAGGTGCCCACAGTATGAGTAGCCAAGTATAGTTGCCCCAGAATAGATAACCAGGTATAGGTGCTCCCAGTATTGATAGCCAGGTATAGGTTCCCCCAGTATAGATAGTTAGGTATAGGTGCCCCCAGTATAGGAAGCCAGGCATAGGTGCTCCCAGTATAGGAAGCCAGGCATAGGTGCCCCCAGTATAGGTAGCCTGGTAAAGGTGCCCCCAGTATAGGTAGCCAAGTATAGGTGCCCCCAGTATTGGTAGCCAAGTATAGGTGCCCAGTACAGGTTAGCCAAGTATTGGTGCCCCGAGTATAGATAGCCAGGCATGGTGCCCACAGTATAGGTAGCCAGGTATGCCTGCCCCCCCCCCTCCAACGGCCACAGCTCAATTATCTGACCAGGTCCACGGCCGTCATCCTTAAACCACATTGTCTGGCATCTCCCTCGCTGGCGCTGCATACCCGGCATCGTATGCAGCACTGAGACCTCAGGTCAACAGTGACCCGGGCCGCTCCTGGTCTAATTTGCTGCTTCTCCACCACCATGCTGTGTGCCATGTGTGGCAACCACATGGGGTGCTCATGGGGAAGCAGCGGACAAGACCGGGAGCAGCTGGACAGTCGCGGCAGCTGGAACAAGTCTCCTACTTGGAGACTAGTGGCTGGATAGTGTAATGGTTAAGGGCTCTGCCTCTGACACAGGTGACCTGGGTTCGAATCTCGGCTCTGCCTGTTCAGTAAGCCAGCACCTATTCAGTAGGAGACCTTAGGCAAGTCTCCCTAACACTGCTACTGCCTATAGAGCGCGTCCTAGTGGCTGCAGCTCTGGCGCTTTGAGTCCGCCAGGAGAAAAGCGCTATATAAGTGTTTGTCTTTTGTCTTTTACTTGTTCCAGCTCTATACTTTATGCCCAAATACCTGGGTCATATGACAGACTTCCTCAAAGAGGATTTCTCTGGAAGTGCTGCATTAAATATTAAAATTGAATAATGACACAGTCCCTTATTTACATTTAGTAACAACCAAAAATCCAGGAGGGTAAAGAAGGGGTTTTAAAGCCCATTTTGAGACACAGATTACACTAATAGCTTAACCACTTCTCATCTTTCTTAGATCGCTGTTACTTGCAATTTTAACATTTTAGCTATGCCCCTATTTAATCAGCAATAACCTTTTCACTATTTATGACACCTAAAGCTGGGTACACACTAGGTAAGACTTTGGAAAATGAAAGATCAAAAATAATCTGCAGATAATCTTTTTTTAAAAGTTCACAAAAACACCTTAAAAAATGCAGACAAAAGATATTTCTCTCTCAGGCCCAGTGCACACCAAAATTGCTAGCAGATCCTCAAAACGCTAGAGGTTTTTGGAGCAGATTTCAGAGCGATTCTAGGCATGTTTAGAGACATTTTCTAAACATGCCTAGCGTTTTCGGGAGCGTTTTTGTGTAGCAGATTACAAATATTGTTACAGTAAAAGCTGTTACTGAAAAGCTTCTGTAACAAAAACGCCTGGAAAACAGCTCTGGTCTAGCGTTTTTCAGAGCGGTTTGAGCTTTTCCTATACTTTACATTGAGGCAGAAACGCTTCTGCAAACTGCAAAAGTGCTGCAGGACCCATGTTTGCGGTTTGCTAAAGACCGCAAACGGACGATGTGCACCAGCCCATTGAAATACATTAGCCAAGCATTTTCCAAGGCGGAAGCGGTTTGCGGATCGCATCAAAAACTGCTCGGTGTGCATCAGGCCTCAATCTTTTAAATCCTGATGGACCTAATCTGTAGATGATTGTTCATTAAGCAATTTGTATATGAAATCTTCAGATTTTACCTCATTTTTGTGTGCACTGAGCATACGTGAGAAAGAAGATTTTTATATGATGTGTGTACTCATCTTTAGTGATACATACATTGTTTTTGTGGGAACAAACTAGACTTTCTTTGGGTACTTTTTTTCTGCAGCAATTCTTTTATTTCCTATGCACTCTTAAGCCCCATCTACACGATGGGACATTGCAGCGATCCGTCGGCTCGATTAGCCGCCGGATCGCCTCTTCCGCGTGCCCGCCGCGTCCCCGCTCGCCGCGCGTGCGCCGGCATCAATACCCGCTTGATTCCCGCTCGTCGCCGCGCCACTTATCTTCCGCTCGATTCCCTGACATTGTCCCCTAGCGGGGGCGGGCAGGGAATCGGCGGAAGCAAGATCCGTCCTGTCGGATCTTATCAATCGAGCCGCATCAGCGGCTCGATTGATAAGGAGCATCGCGGCCGCATCTACGCGTGTAGATGCGGCTTAAAGCAAAAAAAGTGGAAAAAACAACAATTTCTCTGTTTTACCCAATTGCAGTTTAACCTTCCTGGTGGTAAGCCCGAGCTGAGCTCGGGCTATGCCGCCGGAAGGCACCGCTCAGGTCCCGCTGGGCCGATTTGCATAATTTTTTTATGCTACATGCAGCTAGCACTTTGCTAGCTGCGTATGCAATCCGATCACTGCCGCTCCCCGCAGATCCGCCGTGCCACAGCCGATCCCCCCCCAGACCCCGTGCGCTGCCTGGCCAATCAGTGCCAGGCAGCGCTGAGGGGTGGATCGGAGTCCCCTTTGACGTCACAACGTCGAGGACGTCATCCCGCCCGTCGCCATGGTGACGGGGGAAGCCCTCCAGGAGATCCCGTTCTTTGCGGCTGGGGGGATGCTGCTTAGCAGCGGCTATCATGTAGCGAGACCTTGTCTCGCTACATGATATAAAAAACTATTTTTTAAAAACGACTGTGCTGCCCCCTGGCGGATTTTAATAAACCGCCAGGAGGGTTAAAAGTAAACGGTGCCACTGTAAAAAAAAAAAAAAAAAAAACAACCTTCATATTTTATTAATCTATTTATCCCCTTTACTTTAACACTTAAATTATGTTGTTGGTACAACGTACAGCAAAGATATTTTATTTTGAAATAAAGGTATTTTTTTCTTTAACGTGTACTTTTTTTCTCCTTAATTGTCTAACTATCATGAAAAATGCCACAACTGTCATAATTAAAGTAGACATGTAGGGCTATTCAACCATGGGTGATTGGTAATATACAGATGTGTGCGGTTTGGTTGAAATATTCCCAAATGTAACCATAATTTGAAAATTACACTTTCTTCAGTGCTATATTCAATTTGTCACAATTTTTTTTAGATGGCAGCAGCCTCAGCTTAAAACCACCCCAAAATCTGTTCTACCACTTGTCTTGGTGGAAATAGTACCCTATTTGCCTAACTTTACAGGTCTTAATGTGCATAGTACACTGTTAAACCACTTCACATCTAGATCTCAATTCTATGTTTTTCATTGATTATCTCCTATGATGCACTTTTATTGCACTTTTAATCATAATTAGTTATGTCCGATGGAATACACATGATGAATAAAATCCATATGAAGAAATAGGATATGCACTTGATTATGCATTTCTTCAATTACAACATGAATTGACAAGTGTTTTTTTGTTGTTTTTTTTTTTAATAGGAATCAACTTCCGCATGCGATTAATTGTGCAAGATTTATTACTCACAGTTGTGCAGAAACATGATTTTATTGCAGAGCTTTCTTTTTAGTCTCCAGGAGTAAAAGTTGAATGTATAGCCTTAGGGTTAGGGTCAAAAGACTAAATGTACATCTTTCGTCTTCTTTCTGCAGAAATGAATACAATTGAACAAGATTGTGAAATCAAGATTGCATTATGTATAGCTGGCTCTGTGGTAAGTAACAAACATTGTAGTGGTTTCTATTTCAAAAACATACAGAGAAGTTTATTAGCTCCCGCCAAATATGGTATAATCCTTGCAGATACACCAGAGACTAGACTGAACATAACTGAGATAGATGTTTGGGGCCCTCTCAAACGAGAATCCAACGTATTCACAGGTGTCCCCTAAGGTTGTGTCAAGATCTTGCATGCAGGGTTGCTCGTAAACTACGCCAGCGCGAATCTACGCATCATAGTACGCAACTACGCATCGTAGTTTGTAGGCGAAGTTTAAGTACTACACTTACGCATTTCCGCGTAGTGGTAGTCCCGCTATGCGTAGCTTCGCCCGCTACGCGTAGTTGACGTATGTATTGCGAAGTCAACTACGCGTGCGGTAACTGCATTGATATGGGTTATTGCGCATGCGCAGAAATTTTATTGCCCTTTGTACGCATACAATTCCGCATTGGATGTTGGAATGTATGCTTAAATTAGTTTGTGTATGCGCATAGTTAGCAGATTATTGCGGAAACTTTTCCGCATAAGGGCATAAGCGGTCGCATCAACTACGCTACGCAATACGTGAAGCTTGCGTATTTTAATGCGTAGTCTACGGTATGCTAACATAGCGAAGTGGCTGATTTCGGAGCCGTAGATTGCGAAGCGTATTTGCGTAAAAATACGCGTAGTTCCAGCGTAGCGAAGTTGGCTTCCTACGACCATCCCTGCTTGCATGCTGTATTCTATACACCTATCAGTGGCGGACATACGGCCGTGCAAGCGCACAGGGGCCCCTCAAGCTCCGTTTTTGAGGGGCCCATTAGGTATTGCAGGTGTTTTTTTTTTGTTTTTTTTTTAAGTTTTTTTATCCCCGGGGGGCCCGAATCTTATCATTCCCTCACCTTAGCGGGCCCCCCTCCTGTTATGCGCGGTGCCGAGCGGGAGATGCAGCTATTAGGGCTGGAACCCACAAGAGCGTTTTTTTGAGCATTTTGGCAGCGCTGCGATACGCTAGCGTTTTGCCAAAACGCTCAGCTGATGTTAATGGATGGGGCAACTTCCACAGGAGCATTTGCGTTTCCCAGAAACGCAAACGCAGGACCTGCAGCATTTTGGGAGCGTTAGCACTTCAATGTAAAGTATTGAAACGCTAGCAAAAACGCTCAGCAAAACCTAAACTGAGCGGTTTTGCTAGCGTTTTGCGGTTCAGCACACTGTAACAAAATTAAAAATAATTCACAGGACCAATCAGGATAAAAACGCGAAACGCAAAACGCTACACAACCGCTGAGCAAAAAAATACACTGTTGCAAAACGCGACCGAAAACGTGCATGAATCCGCTTGCAAACCGCTCAGACAAAACGCTAGCGGTTGCGTTTTGCATTTGCGGATTTCAGTGGGTTCCAGCCCTAAGTCTCCGGGCTGCAGCAGACACTAGAGCTCCAGCCGCCTGTCCACTCCTGTCTCCTCCTCAGCAATACCGCTCTGCACTACTTCGTGATTCAGTGCGTGCAGAGCGGTATTGCTGAGGAGGAGACAGGAGTGGACAGGCGGCTGGAGCTCTAGTGTCTGCTGCAGCCCGGAGACTAATAGCTTTATCTCCCGCTCGGCGCCGCACATAACAGGAGGGGGGCCCGCCGAGGTGAGGGAGTGATCGGGCCCTCCTCCCAGCCTCGGCAAATAGTCCACCCACCCTCCTGACCAGGTAATCTTATCTTTCACCCTCCCAGACCGACCAGCCCACCCCCCAGGTAATCCTACAGCCCGCCTGTAATGATCGCTGCTGCAGCAGCTATTGCTGGAAGTAGTGCTGCAGCTCAGGCAGTTCTGATGTCTTTCCATGCAAGCTGCATAGCCTTGTCTGTCTTTCCCTGCTGTCAGCTTGTGACTGATTATCATTCACCTGTGTGGGAATCTGCATGTCTGCTCCCATTGGATGACCTCAGTATAAAGATCTGCTTCCTGCAGGGTTTCCTTGGGTTTTCATAGCTTCAGCTTAAGCCTGCCTTGCTGTCGCTTTAGCCCCCGATCGTGTTTCTTGTTAAAGATACTTTGCTGGTCTTTGCATCATATATTGGTTCATTGCCAATATATATGCATACCAGCACGTTTATTATTTTCCTTGTATTTGTGATACGTTAATACATCAGTGTCGCTGATGTATACGTACACGAACTGTTTATATCCTGTGTGCAGTTAGTCAGCCTTCCAGCACGTTTTGGTAGGTTGCGCGTACCGTGACCACCCGTGCTGAGGTAGTTACCCTGCTCCTGGTTCTGTTTGTGGATTGCGTTCATCTCTGCGAAGAGATAGCGAATCCTTCTGAATCCTGTCCTGTTACCGTTTGTGGATTGCGTTCATCTCTGCGAAGAGATAACGAATCCTTCTGAATCCTGTTCTGTTACTGTTGGTGGATTGCGTTCATCTCTGTGAAGAGATAACGAATCCTTCTGAATCCTGTTCTGTTACCGTTTGTGGATTGCGTTCATCTCTGCGAAGAGATAGCGAATCCTTCTGAGTCCTGTCCCCTGTATTACTCCAGTCTTAGTCAGCGTTCCTGCTTATGTCATATATCGGTTCATTGCCGATATATACATATGTTAGTCAGAAGTTACAAATAGTTTCATTTATAGCTGTAATTGTAATATGCTAGGAAAACATACTTATTGTATATTTATCTGTGTTACGTTCATCTATCTTAATCCTGCTATTTTCTGACTATCCTGTCCTGTCTTTGTGAGGCACGCCATCGCCGCATCGCATTGGCTGCCTCATTCCAGTCTGTCTGGTTTTGGACGCTTGCTGTCGCTAAGTAGCCGCTAGCTAGCAAGCGTTCATTCTGTCTACCTGTCCTGATCTCCTCAGTTCTGGTTTGTGCGCTCAGCGCTACTTTGCGCTGAGACGTTATAACGAAAGCATTGTTTGTGGCTGTCAGATCTGCACCGGCTCTGTGCGCCACAATCTCCTTTTGGAGTCAGTCCTCCCCTCCACTATACTAGGGATAGCCTGTTTCCTGGTGCTAGTGTGTGTACCTCCTCCACGCCAGCTCATGCGTTGCATGCTGACTGTGGAGAATACACCACCAAGCCTTACATTATGAAAACCCCATTACCAATCCCCATTGTGGGGGGGATTCCCAGAAAGTATGACACTGTTAATTATGGTTCCTGTTCCTTTAAGAAATTTGAAGAACTTAGCTCTGAAACAGAAAATGAGTTTTTCTCTGAATGTGCCAGGTTCCTGACCAATCCTGATCTCCAAGCGACTCCTGTTTCAACCTGGGCACTCCAACTAAGTTATATTTTGTTTAAAGGGGAATTATTCCAGTGGGCATTTGATGTTCTCAATCATTCCGATTTGAAAGAGAGACCACTGGAATTTCTAGCGTTTGTGATCCATAACTGGTTGCGCATAGATCCATTGCCTTTTCCTCTTAATGAACTCCTGGCAGCAGGCCAATCAGCTGCTCCTTCAATTGCTTGCAAGAATGAGCAGCAAGCAGAAAGTGTTACTGATAATTTTCCTGCAGCTTTGAATAAATCACCAAAAACCGCAAGGTCAAAGGCAAAACGCAAACGTTCTAAGAAACGTGTCCAATCTGCAGAATCGTTATCCTTAGCGACTGAGACCTATAATGAGATTCTGCCATTAACAGATAATGAAATGCAATTGTCTTTCAGGGGAGTTAAATGGACTTATGAAACTACTAATGAACTTTCCTCCCTGGCTAGGGAAAATAAAGATTTTTGTTTAAAAGAATTATCTGAGTATGATTATGATGAGATATTACAGAGTATTGAACAAATCCACGTATTTGTGAACCAAGGGAAGTTTGCATACACTACAGTTCAACACTTGCTACAGGTATTGGATATTCTTAAGAATAAGGAATCTGCCAATCACCTGCTAATTAACCCTATACATGTGCCTGCCACAATCATATCTGCAAACCATGATCTGCCTGTTAAGTATGCTTGGAATCCTCCATTTGAGAAAGGAGAGATGGAAGCTCTGGTCAATGAATGGAAGAATGATTCAAGTTCATTTTGTCAATTTTACAGTGCAAAAAGTGAATTGGTATTGAATGCATGCATTAAGTCTGCCTATAACCTAATAAAAACTGGTGTGTGTGAGTATGACTTTGTGGCTCCATTGATTGATGTGTGGGAACTGATTTTGGATGATTTTTTTGTGACTCCGAATTCGCAAATTTGGCGTTCTGACCCGCCTGCTTCAGCACCTTTGGCTGATTCAGCAGGTGATTCGGAGCTCTTTTTGTGTGAAATTGAAGTTCCTGCAATTCCACCCTGTACCATGGATAACTCAGTGTTACTTCCCAGTAAAACAGAAGCCACTGATACATTCTTAACCTTGCCCTGCGCAAATTTCTCAGCAGAGAATCCAGAGGTCCTGCTGACTTCCGAGTCCAGCCTAGCCAGTACTCATGACTCTTTGTTTAGTGAAACAGACACCAGAAAAATCTTGCCTGTCTCTGCAAACACTTCTGCAGAAATTACCTGTGTTAATAAAGTTCAACTCCTGTCTGATCCAGCAGATGCGCAAACATTGTGTCTTGATCTTCCTGTTTCTACACCTTGCTCTAGTTTCGTGAATAGCTCAGAGCATCTGCTATGTGAACCTGAAATCGCAGAATTATTACCTTGTTCAGAAAATTTTCCAATAAATTTGCCCTGTACCATGAATTGTGCAGTAGATCTCTCCAATGAAACTCAGGTCACAGAATCATTATGCTGTCCAGCAGGTGCTTCCATGGTTTTGCCCTGCAATATGGACTGTTCAGTGATCCTGTCCAGTGAAGCTGTGGTCGCAGAGTCTTATGCTTCACCCAGTACTTTGGATACTTTAAACCCTCTAGCAGAGGAGGCTGAAGCACTGCTTACCTCAGTTGGTGTTGCAGTAATATTCACTTGTCTAGCAGCTGTTTTGGAATTACAGTCTGCTCTAATAAAACTTGATGAATTTCTGCCCAGCAAAGCAGAAGCCATTGAAATATTGTCCTCGTCAGCAAGTGTGTCAGATACCTTGTCCTGTACACAGTCTGATTTAACCAATGTTGTTGAGTCCCTCTCCAGTGTTGTAACAGCCGAGGAACTCCAGCCCTGTCCTCTGAATGTTTCAGAAGTCTTGCCCTGTAACATGGATAATTCTGATTCTCTGGTCAAAATAATAGAAATCTCAGAATTTCAGTCCGGTCTGATGAGTGTTCCTGAAACCCAGCCCTGTATCCTGAAAGATTCTGGTTCTCTGGCCGCTGTGGCAGAGGTTCCAGAGTCCCCTTCCTGTCCAGGGAATTCCTCAGTTTTGCCTAGTCCAGTGGGGGCTGCTGCAATACTGACTTGTTCTGCAGCGCCTCATGAGCTCCAATCCAGTGTATTAAATGAGTCTCTGTCCAGTCCAGAGGTAGTTGTGGAGTCCCTGTCTGGTTCAGTGCATACATCAGAAGATTTGTCCTGTCTTGTTAGTGCCCCTGAATCTGATTTGTTACTGACTTTGCTGGAATCAGCGACATCTAAGTCTGATCCAGCATTCTCGTGTAAAAGTCCAGTAGTTGCGAAGTTTAGTCATGATGATTTTTTTTTGGCCAGTCCTGGTTTTGGTCCTGTCTTGGCTGACCCTGAGGCTCACAGTTCCTCGACATGCCCAGAGGTTTCTCTTGTGCCGGTGTGCCCAGATGTTCTTTGTGTGCCAGAATGCCCAAGTGTGTCTAAGGTGTTAGCGTGCTCTGATGCTTCCTTAGTGGGAACACGTTCTGATATTGCCAGTCTGCCTGCATGCCCAGAGATGGTTCTGGTCCCTGAAAGCCCTGATATTGATGTTTGTCCTTGTGGCCCTGACTCGGGAATTGCCCTAGGTTCCATAGGGGTTCTTGATGGTTCTCCATGTGAGCCTAAGGGGCATTCTGACCTATGGAGATCTCTTTGGAGCTTCAAGGTGTTCTGGGAGGTCTCTGAGAAAACTTGTCCTGGTGCCTTGGACTGGTTCAACAGTGGGTTTTGTGTTGGTAAAGACAGTACCGGTGGGCATTGCAAAGGCTTTGTCGTTTCTGAACGGTTCCTGGAAGGCGGTGGGTATCGCTCAGGGAGTTTCGGAGGGCTTTCTTCTGGAAATCATGGTTCTGATGGGTGTCACACTGGGGCTTGTAGTACTGATGGGCATGGTTCTGTAGGTTCTGGTTCTGATGGGTCCAGTCTTGTGGGGACTGATTCTGGAATTCGGTCTTGCCGGGCTGTCCCGGTCATCATGAATTATCAGTCAGACTGTTTTGTTGGAAATTTCAGTTTTGAAAAGCGTCTGGAATCCACTTTTAAAGGCGGGGGTACTGTAATGATCGCTGCTGCAGCAGCTATTGCTGGAAGTAGTGCTGCAGCTCAGGCAGTTCTGATGTCTTTCCATGCAAGCTGCATAGCCTTGTCTGTCTTTCCCTGCTGTCAGCTTGTGACTGATTATCATTCACCTGTGTGGGAATCTGCATGTCTGCTCCCATTGGATGACCTCAGTATAAAGATCTGCTTCCTGCAGGGTTTCCTTGGGTTTTCATAGCTTCAGCTTAAGCCTGCCTTGCTGTCGCTTTAGCCCCCGATCGTGTTTCTTGTTAAAGATACTTTGCTGGTCTTTGCATCATATATTGGTTCATTGCCAATATATATGCATACCAGCACGTTTATTATTTTCCTTGTATTTGTGATACGTTAATACATCAGTGTCGCTGATGTATACGTACACGAACTGTTTATATCCTGTGTGCAGTTAGTCAGCCTTCCAGCACGTTTTGGTAGGTTGCGCGTACCGTGACCACCCGTGCTGAGGTAGTTACCCTGCTCCTGGTTCTGTTTGTGGATTGCGTTCATCTCTGCGAAGAGATAGCGAATCCTTCTGAATCCTGTCCTGTTACCGTTTGTGGATTGCGTTCATCTCTGCGAAGAGATAACGAATCCTTCTGAATCCTGTTCTGTTACTGTTGGTGGATTGCGTTCATCTCTGTGAAGAGATAACGAATCCTTCTGAATCCTGTTCTGTTACCGTTTGTGGATTGCGTTCATCTCTGCGAAGAGATAGCGAATCCTTCTGAGTCCTGTCCCCTGTATTACTCCAGTCTTAGTCAGCGTTCCTGCTTATGTCATATATCGGTTCATTGCCGATATATACATATGTTAGTCAGAAGTTACAAATAGTTTCATTTATAGCTGTAATTGTAATATGCTAGGAAAACATACTTATTGTATATTTATCTGTGTTACGTTCATCTATCTTAATCCTGCTATTTTCTGACTATCCTGTCCTGTCTTTGTGAGGCACGCCATCGCCGCATCGCATTGGCTGCCTCATTCCAGTCTGTCTGGTTTTGGACGCTTGCTGTCGCTAAGTAGCCGCTAGCTAGCAAGCGTTCATTCTGTCTACCTGTCCTGATCTCCTCAGTTCTGGTTTGTGCGCTCAGCGCTACTTTGCGCTGAGACGTTATAACGAAAGCATTGTTTGTGGCTGTCAGATCTGCACCGGCTCTGTGCGCCACAATCTCCTTTTGGAGTCAGTCCTCCCCTCCACTATACTAGGGATAGCCTGTTTCCTGGTGCTAGTGTGTGTACCTCCTCCACGCCAGCTCATGCGTTGCATGCTGACTGTGGAGAATACACCACCAAGCCTTACACCGCCCCCCAGGTAATCCTACAGCTTCCCCCCCAGGTAATCCTACAGCCCCCCCAGGTAATCCTACAGCCCGCCCCCCAGGTTATCCTACAGCCCACCCCCAGGTAATCCTACAGCTTCCCCCCCCCAGGTAATCCTACAGGCCTCCCCAGGTAATTCTACAGCCCCCCCCCGGTAATCCTACAGCCCACCCCCAGGTAATTTTACAGCCCCCCCAGGTAATCCTACAGCCCACCCAGACCCAGGTAATCCTATAGCCCACCCACCCACCCACCCAGACCCAGGTATTCCTACAGCCCGCCCACCCAGACTCAGGTATTCCTACAGCCCACCCACCCAGACCCAGGTATTCCTATAGCCCACCCACCCACCCAGACCCAGGTATTCCTATAGCCCACCCACCCACCCAGACCCAGGTAATCCTATAGCCCACCCACCCACTCAGACCCAGGTAATCCTATAGCCCACCCACCCACTCAGACCCAGGTAATCCTATAGCACACCCACCCACTCATACCCAGGTAATCCTATAGCCCACCCAGACCCAGGTAATCCTCCATCCCACCCACCCACCCAGACCCAGGTAATCCTACAGCCCACCCAGACCCAGGTAATCCTATAGCCCACCCACCCAGACCCAGGTAATCCTACAGCCCACCCACCCAGACCCAGGTAATCCTACAGCCCACCCACCCAGATAATCCTACAGCCCACCCACCCACCCAGACCCAGGTAATCCTACAGCCCACTCACCAACCAAGACCCAGGTATTCCTATAGCCCACCCACCCATCCAGACCCAGGTAATCCTACAGCCCACCCACCCAGACCCAGGTAATCCTACAGCCCACCCACCCAGACCCAGGTAATCCTACAGCCCACCCACCCAGATCCAGGTAATCCTACATGCCACCCACCCACCCAGCTCCAGGTAATCCTACAGCCCACCCATCCAGATCCAGGTAATCCTACAGCCCACCCACCCAGACCCAGGTAATCCTACAGCCCACCCACCCACCCATTCAGATAATCCTACAGCCCACCCAGATAATCCTACAGCCCACCCAGATAATCCTACAGTCCACCCACCCAGACCCAGGTAACCCTACAGCCCACCCACTCAGACCCAGGTAATCCTACAACCCGCCCAGACCCAGGTAATCCTACAGCCCACCCACCCAGACCCAGGTAATCTTTCAGCCCACCCTCACCGGTAATCTTTTAGCTCACCCACCCTCATGGGTAATCTTTTGCATCACAGGTTATCTTTTAGCCCACCCACCCTCACAGGTAATATTTTAGCCCACCCACCCTCACAGGTAATTTTATTAGCCCACACATCCACTTACCCTCCCGACCAGATAATCTTTTATCTCACCCACCCTCCCGACCAGGTAATCGTTTAGCCCACCCACCCAGACCCAGGTAATCCTACAGCCCACCCACCCAGATCCAGGTAATCCTACATGCCACCCACCCACCCAGCTCCAGGTAATCCTACAGCCCACCCACCCAGACCCAGGTAATCCTACAGCCCACCCACCCAGACCCAGGTAATCCTACAGCCTTTACAGAGTACATCGTTATGTCGCTCACTGTCCTTTAGAGGAGCTCACACTACTCCTACCATAGTCATAGTTGAATGTCTTATCATATTATTATGTATTTATATAGCTCTGACATCTTCTGCAGCGTTTTACAGAGTACATAGTCACGACACTGACTGTGCTCAGAGGAGCTCACTATCTAATATCTTCTATATGTATAGTAAATAGCGCATAATTTTTTATTAGGAGACAGGGCTTTACTCAAAGTTCCCTGTTGATGTCAACTGCTGAATTAACTGCTGCTAAGTTCATGTACCCGTCATCGCACGTATGATTGCACGTATTTTCTGCGAATATCTGCCGACATGATTGCACGTATTTTCTGGGCATATCTGCCGACTTGATTGCACGTATTTTCTGGGCATATCTGCCGACATGATTGCACGTATTTTCTGGGCATATCTGCCGACAAGATTGCACGTATTTTCTGGGTATATCTGCCGACATGATTGCACGTATTTTCTGGGCATATCTGCCGACATCATTGCACGTATTTTCTGGGCATATCTGCCGACATCATTGAATGTATTTTCTGGGCAAATCTGCCGACATGATTGAATGTATTTTCTGGGCAAATCTGCTCACATTATGTGTATTTTCTTGAGAAAACCTGCACAATTATGTGAATTTTCTGGGGAAAGGGTCACCAAAACTTGGGCCCACTGTCTTTGCGTTGCATTTTTCAAGGGAACCTGAGGTGAGAATAATATTGAGGCTGCCATATTTCTCTCCTTTTAAGCAATACCAGTTGCCTGGTTGCCGTGCTGGTCCTCTGCCTCTTATTCTTTCAACCATAGACCCTGAACAAGCATGCAGCAGGTCAGGGGTTTCTGACAAAATTGTCAGAGCTGAGAAGATTAAGCTGCATGATTGTTTCTGGTGTAATTCAGTTTATTACTGCAGCCAAATAGATCAGCAGGGCCGCTAGGCAACTAGTATTGTTTAAAAGGAAATAAATATGGCAGCCTCCATATCACTCTCACCCCGGGATCACTTTAAATTACAGTTAGCTCCGCCCTTATCCAGTCATTGCCACGCCCATTTTTTGCCGCGGCGCTAAGCGCCGCAGGTTCTGTCCACACCCGTTTTTTGCAGCAGTTTATAGCCACGCCCATTTTTTGCCGCGCCGCGCTTTGCACCGCAGGTCAGGGGGCCCACAATCGATATTTTGCACAGGGGCCCACTGCTGGCTGTGTCCGCCACTGCACCTATTCCCTATTCTATTCTACCTATTCTATACACCTATTCCCACCCTATTCCCCTCCTTACTCCACCTGCTGGAAGCAGCTTCATCATGTGTTCCGCTCTCATCCTTCCTCCCGTTACCATGGTTACAGTACATTTCACTCACCTATACCAAGGGACATGTTTGTAAGAGCTCATGTCGAGGTCTATCACCCATGAGATTTATGCCATGTTCACAGTGGGACATTATGTTGTAAAGTTGCAACGTAACATTATAACGCAACACAACAAAAAAGTGGTAACAGATTAACGCTGCATTACCGTCGCATAAAGTAGGTACAGTAAAGCATACAGGCAATAAAAGTATGCTTTCCTGTACCTGGTAACGTGTGAATTTAGAGGTAACACACTGCAGCAGTGCGTTACCATAATGCTACATGTTACAAAGCAACGCTAACGTCACATACAGTTTTAATTGCATTTTGGTAAGCTGCGTTATAAGACTTTATAATGCAGCTCCACAACGTCCCACTACGAACCTAGCCTCAGTCATGATCCCTACCGATAGTTGCAATCCTTGTGTATGCTCCTTAAAGTGGAACCAAACGTAGAACTTTATATTTGCTCCAAAAGATTATCCACAGCATGATAAACTTTATGGAGAGAAAATGTTTTTATTACTATTTTTATTTATTTGGAAATTCTAAAAAAACTAAAAAACAAAAACAAAAGCTGAAGTTTAATTTTCTATTTTATTTTACTGGGAGCACTGAAAGGGTTAAACCTCAGTGTTTACTGGATGGGAAGAACTGCCTAGCTAAACAACACAGAGCAGTGGATTTCTCTAGCAACTATATGTGGACTAAAGACCTTTCATTGTGTGCTGTGCAAGAGTTCCAGTCTCCTTTATTGGCAACCTGAAGCAAGAAGTATATGGAGGCTGCCATATTTATTTCCTTTTAAGCAATACCAGTTCTCTGGCAGCCCTGCTGGCCTATTTGGATAAAATAGTTGTGAATCATACCCAGGACTGGATATGCACTATATTTGAAGGTTTAGGGACACTGAGAATATACTGGCAGGGATGTTAAGACTTTACTGGAATGGGAAGGAACACAACACAGACAAGGACAATACACTGACAGTAACACTACAGTGAGCTACAGTGACATAATCCGACACAAACAGCACAGGTGAGCCAGCCACACACCTGGAACATTGCTGATCTGAGATCAGCGTTGTTCCAGGTGTGTGGCTGGCTGACAAGCACTGTTTTAATAAATGTCCCTGCCAGTGTACTCTGTGTCCCTAAAGAGATCCCTAAAGAGAGCAGTGGTGTTACAAGTGTGTCTGTGGCTGGCTCACCTGTGCTGTTCATCCGCCGACCCCTCATACCTGATCTTCAATTGCATTGCTGCCTCCTCCTATAACTGCCACCCCCTTCACTAGCTGCATATTCAGACCTCAGATCAGTGCTGGCCGGGGCTCACAGTGTTGAGAGTGGAGAGGTGCCGAGCACAGTGCAGCACATGCGTATACTCCAAATCCAGGAATTGACAAGTGATGTTACTTCCTGTATATGGCGCTGCACTGCGCATGGCACTTTTCCACTCTCAACACTATGAGCCTTGGCCAGCACTGATCTGAGGTCTGATTATGTAGTGAGCAAGTGAGCCAGCTACACACCTGGTACAACCCCCCAACACTCTAGCCTTCCCAGCACCCTAGGCACTGGCCTTGGTGGCCTTTCCACTAATCCAGCCATGGTCACACCAGAAACAAGCATGCAGGTATCTTGTCAGATTTGACACCTGGTCGGTTGCCTCCATATACCTCTTGCTTCAGGTTCCATTTAAAGGGAATATCCAGGAAGATTAAAAAAAAATGACATTTACTTACCTGGAGCTTCTTTCAGCCCCTTGCAGCTAACATGTCCCTCGCAGCAGCTCCACTCCCAACGGCCGACCCGGGGTCCGCGTCGGTACAAACGCCTACACCAGCCAAATACATGAGCAATATTATATCCAGCTCTAGGGTAGGTTATAGATACTTAAGAGTAAAAAGAAAAAGTACCCTCACTGAGCAATAATCGTGAACAACAAAAAATGAGGTTACAAAAAATTCACAATTTTATTATTAATCCAAAAAACATGAATAATCATAAAAACAATTAAAAAGTCCCCCAATGCTGATTATAACCAGACCTGATCAAAAATGTTTAGACCCAATATGTTTTAGGAAAATATGATTTCACAACAACAATGTAAAGCAATCTGTCTCAACAAGGGTATGCCAAAAAAGTGTGAAGTAGTATGAGGTAGAAAATGAGGTGTGTAGCAACACACCAATATATAGGAACAACCTTGTCCAAAAAAGTGCTATAGCGCTGGAACAGCAGATATACAAAAATTCATTTAATACCAAAAAATACACAAAAAAGAACCCCCTAAAGGGGCTGTGCAAAAAATGTATATATCTAAATATCCAGGCAGTGCCCTGTGTGCAAAAAAGTACTTGAAGTGCCCTATAACCTGTATAGGTTACTACTGTGCAAATAGGGACGGATATAGGGGGGGGGCAAGCGGGTATCTTGCCCCAGGCGCAGTTTGTTGAATTCTTAAAAAGGCAGCAAAATTTGGATGGGGAATGGCAGTTTAGGCGCCAAAACCTGACCTTGCCCCAGGCTCAATTTGGTCTAGATCCGTTCCTGTGTGCAAACAAGGATATAATCCAGGCAAAAATACTAATATGATAGCTTAAGTGCATACATAATCCATAACATTCACATATAGTTGCATGTGTGAACCTGTAAAGAAAAACGGAAAACACCTGTGATAGTGCGACTTCCCGGAGTGAGATGGGGTGATTAGGAGCGGGGAGCTGTGCCCTACACGCTCGCAGATGGCGTCTGCTTCAATAGAGGCTCAGCATTTGGGGAACTTTTTAATTGTTTTTATGATTTGTTCATGTTTTTTGGTACAAACACCTACCTCACGAGGTCGTGCTCTACTGCACCTGCGCGAGCGCCGCTGTCAATCACTAGCACGTGGTGTGGAGTGTACTGCGCAGGCGCAGAACTACAGCACCTGCGCAGTACATGCCACACCACGTGCGAGTTATTGACAGCGGCGCTCGCGCAGGCGCAGTAGAGGACGACCTCGTGGCAAAACGATTCTTTGGTTGATTGGAACTGAAAGTTTTGTCGATCTGAAAGTTGGATTTTACGATCATATCTGAAGAAGAGAAAATGCTCTTATTGACCTGTTTATGAGAACAATTGAGAATTATTTCCCGATAATTTTCTATGGCAAAAAGTGTGTGGAAAGGTAGCATCTGATAAACAAACTATACCATTAATGGGCACTTTTATAGAAATAAATAATAGTATTTTGAAAATTGCAACAGATGCATAACACAGTGCCATTAGCTTTACATTTAAAAAGCACTTAGCATGAGCTATCCCCAGAACTCAGAAACATAAGCCGAGCCCAGGGATTCCCTGCTTCAGGTTAGCTGTGGCTAGCATTGTTGGAAACAGAAGGAAGCGTGAGTCGTGTCACTATGGAAACGGCAGGTTCTTTCAAGCGTCCTGAGGGCGGGGATAGCAGCCAGTCACACCCGTGCCATTAACAGCTTGGAAAGCCCAAGTAGGTATGATCTACCGCCACCTAATGGTCAAATTTGGAATGGCATCAAACTTTTTCTAAAACGTTCAGAAAAGCAACTTCCAAGTGCTGTTTGGGACAGATATAGAGAACAAACCCTCAAAGGATAATGTGCCTGTGTTTATTTTTTTTTTTTACTCCACTAAGGCAGAGAACCCACTTGACTGTTTTTGTGCGCGTTTTCTGCACAGAAAAACTGAGAACTCACGGTAATAAATGGGCTAATTCACACTTAATATGTTACAGTCTGCATGCTGACTCTGCACATTTTGCCATTTTTTGCTATTAACTACATCAGCTGTTGTGAAAAAAATATGTGCGTTTTCCTGCATTTGAATGTTAGAGGCAGGGGTCACACTTGTCTTTCAGTTTCTACACTTTTCAGAAAACTGAAAGACAAATGTGACCTCTACCTTACAACAGCTAATGTAATTTATAGAGAAAACTGACAAATTGCGCAAGATGTCAGTTTTTTTTCTGCGTGCGAAATCTACATTCAAGTGTGACCTAGCTTGTTGATTAACATGAGTTCTCAGTTGAAAAAAGTTTTTTCTGTGCAGAAAACGCGCACGAAAGCCGACAAGTGTGACCCCTGCCTGAATGTTACTATAAAACATACATACACCTAGCTAATACTGTACTTTACCTTTTACCCACACCAAAAACTCTATGTTAATGTTAAAGTACAGTGATTAACCAGTTCGCATTCAGTCGTTTTTCACTTTATGCATCTGAGCAATGTTCACCTCCCATTCATTAGCCTATAACTTTATTACTACTTATCACAATGAACTGATCTATATCTTGTTTTTTCCGCCACCAATTAGGCTTTCTTTGGGGGGTACATTTTACTAAGAGCCACTTTAATGTAAATGCATTTTAAAAGGAAGAATAAGAAAAAAAACGGCAAAAAATCATTATTTCTCACTTTTCGGCAATTATAGTTTTAAAATAAAACATGCCTCCATATTTAAAACTCACGTATTGTATATGCCCATTTGTCCCGGTTATTACACCGTTTAAATTATGTCCCTATCATAATGTATGGCGACAATATTTTATTTGGAAATAACAGTGCATTTTTTCCGTTTTGCAATTATCACTATTTGCAAGCTTATAATAAAAAAAAAATTGAAATATTTCATCTTTACATAGATATTTAAAAAGTTTAGACCCTTAGGTAAATATTTGTGTTTTTTTTTTTTTTTAATTGTAATGTTTTTTTGTTTTTTTTCAATTAAACATTTTATGTGGGTATTTTTGGGAGGGTGGGATTTAAATTGTATTTTTTTTAGTAAATATGTGTATTTTTATTTTTATTTAACATTTAGCTGTAGTTTACTTTCTGGCCACAAGATGGCAGCCATGAGTTTGTTTACAGTGACGTCACGCTAAGCGTAACACGTACGCTTAGAGCGACGTAGGGGAAATAGGAAGCAGAAAAAGCTAGGCTTCTGAGAGAAGCTGTCGCTTTTTCTGCGGGGGAGAGGAATCAGTGATCGGGCACCGTTGCCCGATTCACTGATTCGCTGGCTAACAAACCGCGGGCCGGGAGCGCGCGTGTACGCGCGCGATCGGCCGCGGGAACGCGCAGAAGCGCACATGGCTTCCTGGACGTGAGTTTCACGTCCAGGAATGTCAAATAGTTAAAAACAGATTAAGACAAATAAAGACAAACATAACAGGGACACTCCCCTATTAGTTGATCTCCTTTCTGTCATACTCACCCTACAGTCTGGAATCTGCTCCTGACTCATCTGCACTAGTGGCGTACCTACCATAGGGCTGCAGGTGCTCACAGCACCGGGTGTAGCCATGGCTAGGGGTGCCTCGTGGTGCTCAGCCACTGTGTTTTTCCACCTGGGACCTTTTCTCATAATTTTGGCAACATTTGAGAAAATAGCAGAAGGCAGTGCAGGGGACTACACTACTTCCTGCACTAGATGTAACACCCCTTCCTGTCCCGTGGACAATGTGTCTCCTCACTCGCTACACACAGCCTACAGTGAGTGAATGTGCAGAGCTGCAGGGTGAGTAGAGAGAATGATTGCTGTGCTGCAGCTGGGCCATTAGGGAGAGGTAGCAGGATGTGTTTAGTGCTTCAGATGTTGCCTGTCATTAGTAGCCATGTGCACTGGCTGCTGTAATACCAGAGTGCCCTGGACTATTGATTATGTATCCTGATCAGAGTAATTAATCAATAATGCAAGGCAGTTGCAGAAGCCAGTGATACAGGTGCTGACAGGCAATTTAGATTAGCTAATTGCAGGTAATCTTATCTCTTATCACAGCTCCCTCTCCGACCCTGTTGTTATCCCCATGACCCTTTCCTCTTTTTTTAGATATTAGTGGCTTCTTTTAACAGCATGTCCCTGCCAAATAGCACTAGTGATGTCTGCAGTCCTGGTGAGAGGTCTTCCTTCCATTTCTCCTCTTCCAACTGGCTCTTTGTCTTGTGCCTCTACATCTTTATCCCCCCTCCTCCTATGCACCCCCTCTTACATATGTCCCCCTTTTCTGACTGTCCTCAGAGGAGCTCACAATCTAATCACCCCATAGACATAGTGTAATGTCCTACCATATTATTATTGTGTATTTATATAGCATCAACATCCTCTGCAGCACTGTATGGAGTACAGAGTTTCATAACGGTTAGCTCCGTCCACATCCTGACAACTAATTTTCCTCAAAAATCCCCAAATTTGCAGCAGCATGCTTTTTTTGGGCCATCACTAGTGACAACAAGTGCACAGCAATATGGCCAAATAGCTTCAGAAGGATTCTGAAGCTATTTGCTATGTTTAAAGGGACTATGTAACTGCCTGTGCTTGGATAGGGAGCTCCCTCCCTTCAAAACATAGCAAATAGCTTCAGAATCCTTCTGAAGCTATCTGGCCATATTGCTGTGCACTTGTTGTCACTAGTGATGGGCCAATGCTTCACAGTGAGAGCAGAGCCGATTATTGTCAGTATGGCTTCCCCCCTGTGGCAAGAGATGCTTCCCCCGTCTGGCTAGTGAGCTGCGCTCAGTAAATAATCTATTAATTCTATGACATGCCACTGACCATGCCTCGTCTTCCCCATCGGCCTGAGACAGCCCGCATACACTTCCTGCTTCCGCCCCCAGTTGTCACAGCCTGGAGGGGAGGAGACGCTGTCTCCTAATTTGCTGCTCTCCCCTCCAGCCATGCCTCCCCTTCAGCCATGCCTCTCTCCTTCCTCCCTGATGCTATCAGCACAATCTTATAGCCATGGCTGCGGGGTAGCAAAATTTGACAGGAAGTGGCCTCGATCTACTCTGCAGGCAGTCGCGATCTACCAGTAGATCGTGATCAACCTATTGGGCAGCCCTGCTTTAATCCTTACTTGCTAGCAGGCTGTTCTTGTGTAGACAGATCACAGACAAATCATTCCAGCCCCCAGCCTGTGTCCCAACACTCTACAAGCAAGGGGAGGGGGAAGAGGCAAGAGGGAGAGAAAAAGTGTGTGTGTGTAAGGGTTTGTTCACACTAAGGGCGCTTTTGGCTTTTTTTAAGAGCCGGCGATTTTCAAAATTGCCCTAAAAGTGCTTGTGCAATGATTCCCTATGAGTGTTCACATATGAGCAGTTCGATTCCGATCAGCTCACCAAAGCACTGCCTGTACCATTTTTGGGGTGATTTGCCTCAATGGAGGGTATAGGGATATCGCAAAACTCTTGAAAAAGCTCTTTGTATAGCAATTTCCCCAGCACTTTTAAGAATAAATACATTGATCAAAGAGTTCACTTCCTGACTTGTGTCAGAAAGTGAAAAAACAAATTGCTCTGCAAAAGCGCTTAGAAAGGCGCATTACAAGAGAAAAAAAAAAAATTGCAGTAAAAATAATAACGCACAAAATCGCAAAACACTGGCGTCAGTGATTGCAATTCTAGATGTGAACAATGCCTAAGGGCTGATTCACACTCCAAGAGCTGTTTAAAGAGACTCTGAAGCGAATAAAATTACCTTGTTATTCGCTTCGGGAGTCTCAGCAGGAGTAAACCGCCGCATCCCAGACGCAAAATGAGGGCTTTGGACTCCACAAATCACCGGGGGGCAATCCAGGCAGCACTTCCTCAAAGAGGCAGAGCTTTCAGCTGCAATAAAATTAAAAACAATGGTGCATGAGCCAGCCTGGGGCCCCGGGAACTCTCACTGCCCGGGGCCCCAGAACCAGCATCTAACACCATATGTGAGCGCAGCCAAAACCTTGGAGCTGCCACCTCCAAGGCCTGTCTCCTACTGCTCTAAAACTTACCAAACACACAATTGGAGAAACTCACTCCCAAACAGTTCTCTGCTGCTTTATAAAGCCTGCAGGCTGCTTATAAGCCAATGAGAAATGCACACATATAATACACCTAGCTTGCAGTGATTAATCAAGCAGAAGCTGAGCAAGTCAGCCAGTCAGTTGGAGAGGGCTTCAGTTGCATATAGACAATGGCTATATGACCAGCAGGGGGCACCAGCGTGCAGGATATTCCCTCTCATCTGCCCCCCTCCTAACTAAACTGCATGGGATACTACAATAAAATTAAAAACAATGGTGCATGAGCCAGCCTGGGGCCCCGGGAACTCTCACTGCCCGGGGCCCCAGAACCAGCATCTAACACCATATGTGAGCGCAGCCAAAACCTTGGAGCTGCCACCTCCAAGGCCTGTCTCCTACTGCTCTAAAACTTACCAAACACACAATTGGAGAAACTCACTCCCAAACAGTTCTCTGCTGCTTTATAAAGCCTGCAGGCTGCTTATAAGCCAATGAGAAATGCACACATATAATACACCTAGCTTGCAGTGATTAATCACTGTATAGCAATTAATTAATTAATCTTTGTATAGCAATTTCCCCAGCACTTTTAAGAATAAATACATTGATCAAAGAGTTCACTTCCTGACTTGTGTCAGAAAGTGAAAAAACAAATTGCTCTGCAAAAGCGCTTAGAAAGGCGCATTACAAGAGGAAAAAAAAAATTGCAGTAAAAATAATAACGCACAAAATCGCAAAACACTGGCGTCAGTGATTGCAATTTTAGATGTGAACAATGCCTAAGGGCTGATTCACACTCCAAGAGCTGTTTAAAGAGACTCTGAAGCGAATAAAATTACCTTGTTATTCGCTTCGGGAGTCTCAGCAGGAGTAAACCGCCGCATCCCAGACGCAAAATGAGGGCTTTGGACTCCACAAATCACCGGGGGGCAATCCAGGCAGCACTTCCTCAAAGAGGCAGAGCTTTCAGCTGCAACTCTGCCTCTACTGATGTCAATCGCGGTGGATCGCCTCCTCTCCCCGCCCCTCTCACTCTTCCCACTGGCGAACTGAGGGGGCTATTCCGGGTGTCTGGAACCTCCCCCCTACACTGAGCTGTGTATTCAGCCAGGGAAGCCCGCATAATATAAACAGCCTCATTCTCCCTCCCTTCTTACTTCTGGTGCTTCCCTCCAGCTAATAGAATGAGAGAGGCAGCCCAGCTTCCCTCACAAGAAGATGCAGCCTGCAGTGAGAGAATGTTGATTATGGAGTCCTGGACTCTCCACAGCACAGAAGTGTCAGACATGATGAAATTAGAGTACAGGCAAGCTGGTAAATATACACAGCATGATGCAGAGCTTGCCTGGACTCAGGGTCTGTGGGCAAACATCTGTCTGGTCTCTCCCCATTGTTATAATGACTGCATGTGTGGGTAAGGTGTTTAACAAGCTGAAAAGTTTTTGACAGTCCCTAGACTCCAGGAGGGCTTCTTTCTGACTTGTGTGAGAGACTGACAGGGACAGGAGTCCGATTACAGGCAAGTAGCCTGTGTGATGTGGGACTGCAATACAGATACGTTCTCTGCTCCATCTCAGGTTATTCTCAATTTCTCCACTCCTCTCTCTGGGCTAGTGCACGCCAAAATGACAATAGCAATCGCTAGCAATTTGTGAGTGTGATTTTGTGAAGTGATTTTCAGAGCGATTTTTTAATCAATTGCTCAAAAACATGCTACATGCAGTATACCTGCGATTTTGAAAAAATCACAACGCTGCTGTGGGAACACCCACATAGGGTAACATTAGCCAAGCGCTTTTCAAATCACTGTTGATTTGAAAAACGCTCAGAAGCACTCTTGGTGTGCACCAGCCTCCTTCATTCACCTTTGTTTCCCTCTTCCCCTAGAGCTGGCTGTGTGTTCTTGTCATACAGGAAAGCTAAATAAAAGTGCAATTCTGTTGAGGCAAAATATTATTATTTAGTATTTTATATAGCGCCGCCATCTTTCGCAGATGCATATATCCCTGCATCATATGGGTATCGCTTGCGCTATGTGACACTATGTAGCATATTCCACTGAATTGTCCAAACTAAGTCTATCTCCTGTTCCTCTCTTGGGGAGTTGTTCCAGCGATGTACCCCGTTCACATTTGCTGCTACCAGAAGCCCTCAGAAACACTCGTGTCCTTGAGTACTTCCAAAGATAGGCAGCTCCGTAATACGCCAGCGCACTTTTGTGCATGGGCAGTATGGAGCCACCTGTATTCAGAAGCACTCGGGGACTTACGTGCTTCTGGATCTTTCAGGAACCCCCCCCTTAAAAATCCTGCGTTTGCCCCTGCTTCCTACATAGAGAGGGGCGGGGAGAGGCGGAGATCCGCACTGCGATTGACATCAGAAGAGGCAGAGCTGCAGCTTAAAGCTATTGCCTCTTAAAGGCAGCAGGATCCACGACCAAGTTGGTTGTGGACGTTTGCCCGGGGTTTTGGGGGGGTCTAAAGCCCTCGTTTTGCGGCAGGGATGCGTTGGTTTACTCCTGCTGAGATACTGAAGCGAATTAAAAGGTAAAAGTGGCAAAATGTATTCGCTTCAGTGTCTCTTTAAGTGCTAGTGATTTGAATAGCTCTTGCTAATGCAATGCTATGAGGGATTTTTACAAAAGAAGACACACATAGTATTGCATTAGCAAGAGCTTTTAAAATCACATAGCGCTTAGAAATGCTCTTGAGGTGTGAACCAGCCCTAATTCCTTATCGTAGTACCTAAGCTTCTGGGAGACTAGAGCTTGTGTTTTACAGACAGGAAGTTTTGAATCAGGGTTATTATCCTGATTCAAAACTCCCTGTCTTTAAAATACAAGCTCTAGTTTATTGGCCAATTTAAAGGAAAAACAGTAAGATTTTGGCTAGTAAAAAAATATTAAAGAAAAAAAAAACTTGTGAACACTGACACTTACACATTAATAGCTAATGTTATGTCCTTTTTCTAATTCTGCATATTAGAATATGATACTGATACTGTGGATCCTTTCACAGATGCATTTATAGAAAGGAGAGTTCCATTTTTGCTCTAGGGTGATTCTGAAAAAAAGGACATAACAGGATTGCAGAATGATGACAAGACATAGCAGCATTCTGTAACTGCGTGACTGTTTTGAAGTTCTCTGCATGGGGCAATCAGCTTCATATACTGTAAGTGAACTTCTAAATATATATTCATCCTTTCTACAGAACAGAGATAAATAACAGAAATATCAGAATATAATCTCACAACAATAAAAAGTAAAACTATTGAAGCAAAAACTCCCTGGGGCTAAAAGCAACCTTACAGTTAAAAATAAAAAAGATTCTTACCCACAGTGCTATCCATAATTAGTTATACTCCTGGCAAATTTTGACTATTTTATTCAACCAGCAAGTAATTTTTTTGATGGGAAATAACATAGGGGTCTCCCAAAAGATAATAAGACAAAAAAAATTATTATCTTTTATTTACATTTGAGCAAAAAGTGTCCAGACCAAAATTATTCATACCCTTCTAAATAATCAATAAAAAAGCCTATTAGAGCAATCAAACGCTTCCTAGAAAGTGCAGACCAGCTTGTTGCATGTCTTCCCAGGTATTTTTGCCCATTCATCTTTAGCAATGAGCTCCAAATCTTTCAGGTTGGAGGGTCTTCTTGCCACCACCCTGATCTTGCTCCCTCCACAGATTCTCAATTGGATTCAAGTCAGGACTCTGGCGGGGCCACTCCAAAACGTTAATGGTGTTGTCTGCTAACCATTTCTTCACCACTTTTGCTGTGTGTTTTGGGTCATTGTCATGCTGAAATGTCCACTGGTGCCCAAGGCCACGTTTCTCTGCAGACTGCCTGATGTTGTCATTAGAGGTGTAGCGAATGGTTCGCCGGCGAACGGTTCCAGGCGAACATTGGTGGTTTGCGTTCGCCTGCGCCAGGCGAACTTTTACGGAAGTTCGATTCGCCCCATAATGCACTATGAGGGTCAACTTTGACCCTCTGCATCACAGTCAGCAGGCACATTGTAGCCATTCAGGCTACAGTAATTTGGAGCCCCACCCCCCCTTATATAAGGCAGGCTCCGGCGGCCATTACACTCACTCGTGTGCCTGCTAGTGAGAGGAAAGGGACAGCTGCTGCAGACTTGTTCTTCTAGGGACAGATTAGTTAGGTTCTTGGCTGCTTAGTTTGCACCTTGGCTGATTGTTATTGCTTTATAGCACCCTAGCTTTTGTCA
This sequence comes from Hyperolius riggenbachi, assembly GCF_040937935.1. Taxonomy (NCBI): domain Eukaryota; kingdom Metazoa; phylum Chordata; class Amphibia; order Anura; family Hyperoliidae; genus Hyperolius; species Hyperolius riggenbachi. Next base: position 268,396,927 of record NC_090648.1, read on the forward strand.
GAGCTCATCCTGCACTTTTTTTTTTTTACTGTGTGTCAAACTGACACTTTTGTTGCATGCACAGCCTTGCTAATTGATAGTGTGTGTGTGCCACTGCCAGCAGCCCAGCACATTCAGTGACTGACTGCCTGTGTGTGTGACAGGGAGCTGCACATTGTACTACCCAGTACTGCATATACCCCCAGTACCTGTTGTGTTTACTTAACCCACCTCATCACTGCACATAACTACCTGTAGTGTTGAGTGAACCCAGCTCACTGCATCCTACTACTACCTGTTGTGTTTACTTAACCCACCTCATCACTGCACATAACTACCTGTAGTGTTGAGTGAACCCAGCTCACTGCATATACCTACTACTACCTGTTGTGTTGAGTGAACCCAGCTCACTGCAACCTACTACTACCTGTTGTGTTTACTTAACCCACCTCATCACTGCACATAACTACCTGTAGTGTTGAGTGAACCCAGCTCACTGCATATACCTACTAGTACTACCTGTTGTGTTGAGTGAACCCAGCTCACTGCATCCTACTACTACCTGTTGTGTTTACTTAACCCACCTCATCACTGCACATAACTACCTGTAGTGTTGAGTGAACCCAGCTCACTGCATATACCTACTACTACCTGTTGTGTTGAGTGAACCCAGCTCACTGCAACCTACTACTACCTGTTGTGTTTACTTAACCCACCTCATCACTGCACATAACTACCTGTAGTGTTGAGTGAACCCAGCTCACTGCATATACCTACTAGTACTACCTGTTGTGTTGAGTGAACCCAGCTCACTGCATCCTACTACTACCTGTTGTGTTTACTTAACCCACCTCATCACTGCACATAACTACCTGTAGTGTTGAGTGAACCCAGCTCACTGCATATACCTACTACTACCTGTTGTGTTGAGTGAACCCAGCTCACTGCATCCTACTACTACCTGTTGTGTTTACTTAACCCACCTCATCACTGCACATAACTACCTGTAGTGTTGAGTGAACCCAGCTCACTGCATCCTACTACTACCTGTTGTGTTTACTTAACCCACCTCATCACTGCACATAACTACCTGTAGTGTTGAGTGAACCCAGCTCACTGCATACACCTAATACCTGTTGTGTTTACTTAACCCACCTCATCACTGCACATAACTACCTGTAGTGTTGAGTGAACCCAGCTCACTGCATATACCTACTACTACCTGTTGTGTTGAGTGAACCCAGCTCACTGCATCCTACTACTACCTGTTGTGTTTACTTAACCCACCTCATCACTGCACATAGCTACCTGTAGTGTTGAGTGAACCCAGCTCACTGCATATACCTACTACTACCTGTTGTGTTGAGTGAACCCACCTCACCGCATCCTAGTACCTTTACTGTTCAGTGAACCCAGCTCACTGCATCCTACTACCTGTTGTGTTGAGTGAACCCACCTCACTGCATCCTAGTACCTTTACTGTTCAGTGAACCCAGCTCACTGCATATACCTAGCATCCCCCCGAGATGGACAAAATGGACAAACCAGGTAGAGGAAGAGGTAGAGGCAGACCCAGAGGAAGGCCACCAGGCACCGGCAGGTCTGTGTGAGGTGGTGTTGCTGTGATTTCGTGCGGACCTGCCCCAAAATACAGTGCTCAGAAGAAGGCACGTGCCATCACTTCCCAAAATCGTGAGGAGGTGATTGAGTATTTAACACAGAACACCTCATCTCCTGCAGCCACCAGTGCTACAACAAGCACCACATCCGCTGCATTTGACACTTCGCAGGAGTTATTTGGTGGTGGTGGTGAAATCACAGATTCACAGCCACTACTGCAACAACAAGAAGAAGGCGCAGGTACACCACCTCCTACATCTGAGTTAGGTGGCGATAGTATGGACGTAACGTGTGTGGAGGGGGCTGATGAAACACCTGAAGTTGGTGCAGTTGAGGAGGTGTCTGAGGAAAGTGCAGCTGGCCAGGAGGATTATGATGACGATTATAGGGATACCATATTCAGCATAGAATGAACTTGCCGGTGAGACGCCTGATTTGCGATAGCCCGACTCGCTGGAATTCCACCCTGCTGATGTTCTCTCGCCTGCTAGACCAGGAGAAAGCCGTCACCAAGTACCTGTATCATTACAGTACAAGGACACAATCTGGGAGGATGGGGATGTTGTGGCCCAACAACTGGACACTGATGCGAAATGCATGCAGGGTCATGGAGCCCTTTGAGGAGGTGACCAAACTGGTGAGTCGCGATGAGGGCACCATCAGCGACTTGATCCCCTACGCCTACTTCCTGGAGCGTGCCATGCGTAGAGTGGTGGATACAGCTGTGGAGGAGCGTGAACAAGAAGAGTTAGGGCAGCAGGAGTCGTGGGAGCCATTGACACACGAACCCGATGTTTCCACAACACCGGCGGCAGCACAGAGGGGGGAGGAGGAGGAAGAAGAGGAGTCGTGTGGGGAAGGAGAGGAGTCAGACTCTGATGATGGTGATGATGAGGAAGGTGTTTCTGTGGAGGAGGAAGAGGCGGCGGAAGGAGAACAACCGCGGCAGCCATCACAGGGGGCTTCTGCTGCTCCACGTTCCCGTGGTATTGTTCGTGGCTGGGGGGAGGAAGAGGAGTTGCGTCCCGTCACTGAGGAAGAGCAAGAGGAGATGGAGAGTACGTCTGCATCCAGCTTTGTGCAGATGTCCTCTCATGTTGTCCAGCCTGTTGAGAGATCCCCGTATCAAAAAACTCAAGACGAATGACCTGTACTGGGTGGCCACGCTACTAGACCCTCGGTACAGGCACAAAGTGGCCGACCTGTTACCAACTCAACAAAAGGCGGAAAGGATGCAGCACTTTCAGAACAAGCTGTCGATGATGCTTTACAATTCATTTAAGGGTGATGTGGCTGCACAACGCAATCAAGGTACCACTGGTAGTAACCCTCCTCCTCCCAAGTCCACGCAGGCAAGAACAGGACGCTCCAGCGATCTCAGGGTGATGTCGGACATGCGGACGTTCTTTAGTCCAACTCCTCGCCATAGTCCTTCCGGATCCACCCTCCACCAACGCCTGGACTGGCAGGTAGCTGACTACCTGGCCTTGAGTGTGGATGTAGACTCTGCGAAAAGAGACGATGAACCCTTGGACTACTGGTTGCGCAGGCTTGACCTGTGGCCAGAGCTGTCCCAATTTGCCATACAACTTCTCTCTTGCCCTGCCGCAAGCGTCCTGTCAGAAAGGACCTTCAGTGCAGCTGGAGGCATAGTTACTGAGAAGAGAAGTCGCCTAATTCACGACAGTGTTCAGTACCTGACCTTTATCAAAATGAATGAGGAATGGATCACGGAGGGCTACTGCACGACCGAAGACTAAGTCAGTCCACACACACAGCATCTCTGCCTGCAGGCCACTTGACTGCCTTCTCCGCCACCACCAACAGGGTCCAGAACTCTAGGCGGATTCCTGAATTTTTAAGGCCGCTGCTAGCAGCGGCCGCTACACTAATTTTTCTGGTGCGTGTACATGTGCCTATCCCCCTTCATGATCATTACCTTGCCACGGTGAAGGGGCTTGCGCATCACAATGAAGCAATGACCGCCGGCTATTTGAGTGTCTCGGGTGGGGGTGGCACACAAAAGATAATAAGGTTGTTGCTTCATTGTGGTCAGACCAAATTTGATCAGCTGGACAGTCACTGTTCTGTCATTCAGCTACATCAGCCGGGCGAGCATATGGGCTGAAAAGCCACCATCACCTGCACTCTCGTCATGGTGCGCACCAGTCCAGCACAGCCGTCACTACACAAACAGCTGTTTGCGGTGCGTTACACAGTGAGTTTGGTGTGTCAGTGTGAAGCAGTACTCTAATTACACTCCCTGATTGATGTATACACATGCAAGATGTTTTAAAGCACGTTAGGCCTGCAATTTAGCATTCAATGTGATTTCTGCCCTTAAAACGCTGCTTTGCGTCACATCCAGATTTTTCCCCGGGACTTTTGGCATGTATCCCACTCCGCCATGCCCTCGTCCAGGTGTTAGACCCCTTGAAACATCTTTTCCATCACTTTTGTGGCCAGCATAATTTTTTTCTATTTTTCAAAGTTCGCCTCCCCATTGAAGTCTATTGCGGTTCGCGAACTTTTCCGCCAACCGAACCTTGCGCGGAAGTTCGCGAACCCGGTTCGCGAACCGAAAATCGGAGGTTCGCGACATCTCTAGTTGTCATTGAGAATCCTCAGGTAATGCTCTTTTTTCATGATGCAGTTTACTGTGATTTGGTTCCCTGGTCCAGTGGTTGAAAAACACCCCCAAAGCATTAGGTTCACACCACCACGTTTGACAGTGAGGATGGTGTTCTTTCGGTTGAAGGCTTCTCCTTTTTTACGCCAAATGAAAAAAACATCACTGTGACCAAACAATTCAATTTTTGTTTCATCTGACCATAACACAGAAAACCAGGAGTTTTCTTTTTGTCTAGATGAGCATTTGCAAAGGCCAAGCCAGATTTTCTGTGCCTTATCTGGAGGTGTGGCGTCCTCCTTGGTCTGCATCCATGGAACCCAGCTGTGTGCAATGTCTTTTGGATTGTCTGCTTTGAGACATTGGCACCAGCAGAGCCCAGATTACCTGGGGCTTCCCCTAGCCCCTTGCAGCCTTCCTGTGCCCTTGCCGCGGGCTCTGCTCCCCGCCAGTGGCCCGAGGTCCTATCTGGTATGAGAGGCCTTCTTGTGCTCCAACGTGCAGCTCATGTAGTCGGATATATATGTCCAGATAGACTGCACAGCTGCTGCAGGGCCGCGCGCACTGCCACCGCCTTTCGCTGCCCCTTAGATCAATGAATGGGAATACAGATCCCATTCATTGATCTGTGTTCCCCTAAGAAAAACCGACGGCTTTATCCGGAAATCCGCATTTTCTCTGTGTCCCACATCACCCCTTCTGTTCCTGCAAGCGAGAGCTCTCGCTTGCTGGACGGAAAATCAAAAACTCACTGTGGCCATCTTGTGGCTAAATAGTAAAACTACATCTACATATTTTTTTTTTAAATATACACAATAAATTTAATTTAAAATCCCCTGTTTACTTTCCCACTCCGAAAAACCCCAAATAAAAAGCAAAAAACTACTGCGCCTGCGCAGTCCGCTCTGGCCCACGTAGCGTTGATTGACAGCGCAGCTAGCGCAGGCGCAGTACAGGCCGACCTGGAGGTCGCCCTGACATCATCATCGGGGACCGGGATGGAACTGCGCACTGTGAATCCTGCTCGTATGTGTGCAGTACAGAGCCGTGACCCGAATCTATGTGTTTCCAAGGACACCTGAAGGCCTCTTTGACATTAAAGTTTAAGGCTGTAACAGGGGGCCCAGCAGTGGAATGAGGGAACACAGAGCAGAATGGGAAGGTTCTAATGAGTTCAGAGCCTTCTCTCTTCTTAGGTATGTATTTTTTTTTAAACATTACAATTGTCCTAAATTCTCTGTCTTCCTCATTCTGATGCTATGTTTGAACTTCAGCAACTTGTCTACACCATATGATGCAGATGCCTAACTGCACAGAGTTGCTGTAATGTGATTGGCTGTTTAGCTACTGCTTAGCAACTAAACAGGTGTAACTAATAACACTGCAATATGTTAGCTGGAAATCGTAGGTTAAATGTAGCAACACAACTGTTAACACCTGATGAAAACACATCTCAGAGAATTGTATCTTTATAAGCAGTTGTACAAAGCCCTACAATACAGTGTGGATAAAGGCAGCATGCAGGTGCTCAGATTGATTCCAGTATATTACAACCTGAAAATAGGAGTTGCAGTATTGCTTAATCAACACAAGAGGGCAACGAATTAAAGTTTATCAACTGCTTGAAACAATGATTGAGATTCACATTACTGTATCCACATTTTATTACATCCCATACCTTTATCGAATAGATGTAATGCTTGCTCAAGAAAAACGCTGTGATGTTTATAGCTGCCATAGCAATAAAACGGAAGGGTGATAAATGTAGGTACTGTTTGTAGAAGTCCCCACAGAAAAGTGCTCCATTAAACTGATATGTGGATATAAATTGAAATTTTATTTTTTTTTGCAATTCACACTACTCATTCACGAGCCAGTGATCCAGTTACAGGAAGATGTAAAAGTGAAATAGGAAATGGGGTGTGAATTGCCAATGCAGTGTGGCAGGGATGTGGGAATCATAATTGATTACAGCTATTCAGGGTCGTTTTTAGGCACAGGCATGCCAGGCAGATACCTGGGGTGACAACTGTAGGTGGGGGCACCACAGACCTAGTCATAGCACACTGTATTTTACGGAATTCTTATAGCCAACTGCTAGTTGCATTATGAGATGCATGGTAATTCTAACACCTAAATAGGCATTGTTGTGTCAGTTGTTGAAACTGATTAGATTTCCAGGACGATATTCTAACCTTTAAAGACCCAGGCTGTACATACACAGTTAAATGCTTACAAAGGGTGAAGGGTTCGTTATATTGGTTTAGTGTGTTTGGGCCAGTGAGATGTATATGGCCTGGTAATAATTTGTGTATCCTTTAGAAACAGCATTATGTCTACGTAAGGTATCAATTTCTTATTAGTGCCCAGAAAACAAATTGATGCAGGTTATGATGTTCCTGTTCACGAGATGTGGTAGAGAGACAAAAGGAGTAATTACTATGTCTACCAATTCTGTATCATGTAGTACCAGTGTCTATATTTTGTGTATACCATTGTCTGTATCATTATGTGCCCCATGTTTCTTACTCTGTACAGCACCATGGAATATGTTGGCACTTTATAAATTAATAATAATATGTAATGAATAGCGGAGATGCCGCCGCATGGGCAAGCGGCATGGCGGCTATCTCCGCGTTCCAGCCGGCGGCTTCTGCCGCGCAGCAACATGCTGCTGGTTCGCCTGGTCCTTCTAGTGCACACAGATTAAGAGCTACGCGCGCGCGCCAGGCGACAGCACCTTTATGCTAGTAGAAGGGGAGTCAGCTGATCAAGCCGATCAGCTGACTCCAGCTATGCTCCGGATTGGCTGAGTGACTGGGGCGGCGCTGTGGAGCGCTCTGAGTATTTGTAGGACTTGCCTGTCAGTTGCAAGTTGTCTGCTGTTTGCGAATGCTTACATGTGAGCGCTCAGACCATAGTCAGATCTTACAGTGTGTTAGAACCAGCCGGAGCTGGGAATTCACACTTAGTCAGATTCCGGTGATAGCCTTAAAGCATTATTGTATTGTAGACTTGTGTATCATCTGTAAGGCCTGGAACACACCAGAGGAGTTTTTCTGAGCGTTTTGAGTTTTTAAATCTGCTGCCAATGTTATCCTATGTGTCTGTGCACACTGGAGCAATGAGGTTTTGTAAAAAACCCCATAGCATTACATTGGGAAGAGGTTTTGAAACCTCTAAAAGCTCTTCCCAATGTAATACTGCTTTTTTTTTTTACAAAACCTCATTGCTCCAGTGTGCACAGACACATAGGATAACATTAGCAGCAGATTTAAAAACTCAAAACGCCCAGAAAAACTCCTCTGGTGTGTTCCAGGCCTTATGGTGCCCATACACGATACAATAAAAACGTTGGATTTTCCCGTTTATTCGATCTAAATGATCGAATTGAATGAAAGTTGAAAATATTTTTTTTTTCGATCAAGAAATTCGAACGATTATCCCGTTTTTTCGTGAAAAATGATCGGACATGCTGGAAAAATCTTTATATTCGATCTAACAGAATAATCGAACTAAATTATCTAATTGAAAAATTGTACTATGTATGGCCACCTTTAGTCTAGTTCCCAGGTGTTGGAACCAAGGACTCCCCACCTAGACTAGGAGATTGCTACTGTTCACCTGTTAGTCTAGTTCCCAGGTGTTGGAACCAAGGACTCCACACCTAGACTAGGATATTACTATTGTTCATCTGTTAGTCTAGTTCCCAGGTGTTGGAACCAAGGATTCCACACCTAGACTAGGATTGTTATATATTACTGTTTACCTGTTATGATCTCTGGCTTTCCTGACCTGATGAAGGCGAGGATTCGCCGAAACGCATTGTGACGCTGCCAGCACGCACCACTCCCCAGGGTCAGCCACCTCTTGTCCTTTCCATCTGGACCACGATCTCCGCAGGCCACAGAGTACGTAGAAGGCGGCCTCCCAGGGTTCCAGGAATAGGGCTTTGCCCTCACTTGATATGCTTTTATGCATCTACTTTCTAGTAAGTGCAATTGTTTTATGCGCATTTTAACCTAATAAATCTGTTTTACACTATGGAGCGCTCCTCCGCTTTTCCATTTTCCTGACCACTCTCCTGCTTACTCATTCGGTAATTCCGCCTATCTGCTAAACTGTTGCCGACACTTCCTGTACCTGGATACCGAATCAGTCTTCCGTCTCTGTACTTTATCTGTCCGTATGTTGCTGACCTTGCTTGTCTGACCTTTCTGGCTGTCACCTTACCCTCAGGTGATCAGCCTTACTGTACTGTCTGTGATACTTGCTCCTCAGGTGTTCATTAGCTGCAAGCTCAGTCTTATGGTCACCTGCTCCTCAGGAGATCATCTTGAAGCACAGTCAGTGGTCCCTGCCCCTCAGGGGTCCACTGGCTGCAGTACAGTTTGATTCCCTGCTCCTCAGGGAATCCTCAGTTGCAGTACAGTCTGATTCCCTGCTCCTCAGGGAATCCCTGGCTGCAGTACAATCAATAACTCTCATTCCACCAGTTATCACCCTTGCAGTCCAGTCAGTGGTCCCTGCTCCTCAGGTGTCCACTGGCTGCAGTTCAATCTGAATTCCCTGCTCCACGGGGAATTCTTGGCTGCAGTACAGTCTGTATTTCCTTCTCCTCAAGAGATCATCTTGCAGCACAGTCAGTGGTCCCGGCCCCTCCGGGGTCCACTGGCTGCAGTACAGTCTGATTCCCTGCTCCTCAGGGAATCCTTGGCTGCAGTAGTGTCTGCATCTCCTGTTTCTCGGGAGATAACTTCTCCTATTACTGTTGCACCAAACACAATACCACATTGCGTGTCCTGTGTCTAGCTATACTAGTATTATTGGTGATTCTGCAGATCACCACATAATCAGGTATAGCATCTGTATTATTGGTGATACTGCAGATCACCAATAATCAGAAAAAATCTGTGTTGCTGACACCAATCGTTACATAATATTGCTACAGAGACTATCGGCAGTGGCGGCTCCAGCTTCAGATTTTTTGGGGGGGTTCAAAGGGGGCACAAGGCTGGCAGGTGGGGCTTATGGGGCAAGAAAAAGGGGCATGGTCATTACATCATGTGGGCGGGGCTAACTGTAATGTAGTTGTACCAGCTAATGTAGTTACATAAAAAAATGTAGTAAATGCACATGACAAACAGCCTTTCACCAGTAAATGCACATAAGAGACAGCTTTTCACCAGTTAATGTGCATAAGAGACAGCTTTTCACCAGCTAATGCACATAATGACAGACAGCCTTTCACCAGTAAATGCATGTCATGAGAGACAGCTTTTCACCAGTTAATGCACATAATGACAGACAGCCTTTCACCAGTAAATGCATGTCATGAGAGACAGCATTTCACCAGTTAATGCACATAATGACAGACAACCAGTGTCCCCAGGTAGCCAGGTGTATAGATATCCCCAGTATATGTAGTCAGGCTAGTGAAGGTGGGCTGGGGGCCCCAGGGCACGTCAGGCCTGGCTGGTGGTGAGCTGGAGGCCTCAAGCCTGGCTGGTGGTGGACTGAAAGCCTCAGGCCTGGCTGGTGGTGGTGGGCTGGGGGCCCCCCAGGGCAGTTAAGGCATGGCTGGTGGTGGGAAGGCCTCAGGCCTGGCTGGTGGTGGTGGCCTGGGGCACCTCAGGCCTGGCTGGTGGTGGTGAGCTGGGGCACCTCCGGCCTGGCTGGTGGTGGGCTGGGGGCCCCAGGGCAGCTCAGGCCTGGCTGGTGGTGGTGGGCTGGGGCACCTCAGGCCTGACTGGTGGTGGGCTGGGGGCCCCAGGGCAGCTCAGGCCTGGCTGGTGGTGGGAAGGCCTCAGGCCTGGCTGGTGGTGGTGCGCTGGGGCACCTCAGGCCTAACAGGAGGTGGTGGGCTGGGGCACCTCAGGGCAGCTCAGGCCTGGCTGGTGGTGGTGGGCTGGGGCACCTCAGCCCTGGCTGCTAGTGGTGGTGGGCTGGGGACTCCAGGCCTGGCTGCTGGTGGGTGGGCTGGGGCCAGAGTCAGGCCTGGTGGTTAGTAATGGTGCCGTGCTGGGCTCAGCTCAGGCAGGCAGCTCAGGCCTGGTGCAAAAAAAAAAAATTTGCATTTTTCATGCAATTGCGATTTGTATTTTTAATAATTAGTCTTTTAATTGAGAGGGAAAAAATACAGGATCGTATCTACTTGTACATCTATTTAATGGTTAAAGAGACTCTGTAACAAAATTTTCAGCCTTATTTCTTCTATCCTATAAGTTCCTATACCTGTTCTAATGTGGTCTGTCTTACTGCAGCCTTTTCTAGTTGCACAGTCGCTGTAATATCTCTTTTATCTAATCTTCTTTCCTTTGTCAGCTTTGTCCGCTCAGGCAAGAATGTGCTGCTCGGCTTGTGATAGGGAGAATCTATACATACCCTCTCCACGCCCCCTGCACGCTCTGTATGTGTCACAGACTGAGCTTCTTTGAGCCTATCACCAGCTGGCTAGCAGCCATGTCTTTTGTTTGTAAACAATGCTTAAAACTGGCAATTACAAGCCAGGATTGCAGCAGGGAGTGGCAGAAATAGCACACAGGGGCCCAGGAGAACAAAATGAATAGAATGGTATGCTTTTTATTGTAAGAATTTTAGAGTATAGATTCTCTTTAAGAAACCAGGGCTCTGCAGATGGATTGTAGCATAGCTCTCACAGATAACTAATTAGAGTTCATACAACTTCTGCATGGCTTAGAAACAATTCTAAGCACATAAAACAGATAAAAGGTTCAGTAGTTTACAATTTTCCTGTATGGGAGCTGCATAAAAATAAAAAATTCTCCTGAGACAGTCAACAGTTGACTTAGAGTAAGTTTTTAGCCTTTAAAATCAAAATAGGAATATGAGATTCCAGGAAAATTCTATTTAGGAGTAGGGCTATAGATACAATTGTTTATTTTCATTTCAGGTTTGCTTTAAAGAATAGATAAGAGCAAAGGAAGATATGAAATTTAACTTACAGCCCGTAGAAGCCTCTGTGTCCCTCGCTGCAGTTCCAAAGTCACCCAGTCTTCTGCTGTCCCCTTCATCATCTGCCTCTGCACATGCATGGGTGCACGTACACGCCGCTTATGATACTGTGCCTGCACAAAACTCTACCGGCAATGGAAGCACGGCCTCAAGCAGCATGAGTAAGTTAAGATGCACATTTTCCTTTGCCCTCATATATCCTTTAAAGAGAACCTGTAACAAAAAAAAGTTCCCCTGGGGGCTACTCACCTCGGGAGAGGGAAGCCTCAAGGTCCCAATGAGGCTTCCCCCTCCCCTGCAGACAGTCCGGAAGCAGACAGTGCAGACAGTGTCCCGGAAGCCTCCCTTGACAAGGCTGACAAGCGCTGATTTATTTACCTTTCCTGGCTCCAGCGGGGGCACTGTTACAGCTCTCCGCACGGAGATAGGCGAAAATAGCTGATCTCTATCGGGTCTGTTCTACTGTGCAGGCGCAGGAGATTTGCGCCTGCGCAGTAGAGCGGCCCGACAGCGATGGGCTATTTCCGTCTATCTCAGAGCAGAGAGCCAATATTGCGCCTGCGCTGGTGCCGGGAAGGTAAATATTTACATCCCCGCTGTTCGGGGAGCTTTATTGCTGCTGCTGTGAGACCGAGGGGGATGGGGAAAGCCTCAATAGGATCCGGAGGCTTCCCCCCCCCTGAGGTGAGTATCCCCAGGAGAGGTTTTTTTCATTACAGGTTGTCTTTAAGTTTTGCTTGTGCTGTCCACTAGCTCAGAGCTGTGTTATAAAGTCTATTATTGATTCAGTGGTGTAGCAATAGGGGTTGCAGAGGTAGCGACTGCATCAGGGGGGGGGCCCTCCCTCAACCACAGTATTAGCTTTCTATTGGTCCTGTGCTGGTAATAATCAATTCTATAGATGCTTTAAAGCGGGATTGTCACCATAAAAATCAAATTTCAGCAGCAACTGCTCTGAGAGTATTAAGTGATGCTAATCCTGCATTCAAAACTTTTTCTGCTGTTGTGGTTTGGAGTTATCACATACCTTAGGAACACTAGCCCTTTAATTGCCATTGCCATCGGCTGCCAATACAGTTGCATGCTGGGGGTCATTTCATCTATAATATATACCTCCCTTCATTCCCCCCTCCTTCTAATGACATTAGACATTGCACTTCCTAGTATAGACCTCAGTGGAGTGTCTGAAGACTATGGGAGGAGGGCGGGTAATGAACACACAATTAGCAAGAGAAGTAAAAAGAGCGAAGGAGAAAATTGTCAGAACTAGGCCTAAGGCCCGTTTAAAAACGAGCGCTAGGCTGTGGCCGCGACCCCCTCCCCCCCCGCACTGCTCTTTCCCCCTTTCATCACCTGCGCATGCCACACGTGCACAGGCCTGCCTCCTTCTGGACCCGTCCTCCTCTGCTTCCCGTCATTCCCCTCAACTCTCGGCAGTGTCTCTGCATCCCTGCATATGCGCCGAATGAAAAAGCACTGACACACGGACATGGGACGCAGGGACACTTGCCTTTTATTAGGTAGGATTAGCTTCATTCAAAGGTAACCAAGATGGAAACGGCCTAGAATAGGATTCTCTGCTTTTCCTTTATAAAATTCACAGGAATCATAACGTGGACAGTGCAATACATCTGTTAAGTAGAACTAGTATTTATCTACTTATAAATGTGTTTTTTTCATTTCTAGGTTAGCATGGGTGTCACTTGTTCTTTAAATTGTTGTAATCATTAACCACTTCACCACTGAGGGGTTTTACCCCCTGACCACCAGAGCAATTTTCACCTTTCAGCGCTCCTTCCATTCATTCGTCTATAACTTTATTATTACTTATCCCAATGAAATGAACTATATCTTGTTTTTTTCGCCACCAATTAGGCTTTCTTTAGGTGGGACATTATGCCAAGAATTATTTTATTCTAAATGTGTTTTAATGGGGAAATAGGAAAAAATGTGGGAAAAATTATTATTTTTCAGTTTTCGGCCATTATAGTTTTTAAATAAAGCATGCTACTGTAATTAAAACCCATGAAATGTATTAACCCATTTGTCCCGGTTATAAAACCATTTAAATTATGTCCCTATCACAATGTTTGGCGACAATATTTTATTTGGAAATAAAGGTGCATTTTTTTCAGTTTTGCATCCATCCCCAATTACAAGCCCGCAGTTTATAAAGTAACAGTGTTATACCCTCTTGACATAAATATTTAAAAAGTTCAGTCCCTAAGGTAACTATTTATGTTTTTTTTTTATTGTATTTTTTTTTTTTTTTTTTTTAATAACAAAAAAAAAAATAAAAAATTGGGGAGTGTGGGAGGTAATGAGTTAATTTATTGTGTAAATGTAATGTTTGTATATGTAAAATGCTTTTAGGGTGTAGTTTACTATTTGGCCACAAGATGGCCACAGAGTGTTTGTTTACATGCGACCTGTAAGCGTCCGGAAGGACGCTTACAGGAAGCAGTAGGAGGCTGGGAGACTCACAATGATCTCGCTGTTTCTGAAAGAAGCAGCAGATCATTGCGGGGGCGAGATCAACGAACGGGAATGGATTTTCCCGTTCATTGATCTCCGGGCGAGCGGGCGGCGGCGTGCACGAGCGGCGGGTGCGCGCGCACGAGCGGCGGGAGCGCGGACAGCGGCGGTAGCGCGGAAGGTACGGATTTCTCCGTCCCTGGTTTTTTAGGGGGGAAAAAAGGGACGGAGAAATTCGTACCGCCGGGGGTAAAGTGGTTAACAAACTGTTTCCCAACTCCTTCTTGCACCTCGGACACTGTGGTTGTTCTTGGCAGGTTTTGGTGCACCATATTAATTGTTCTGTATAGACTGCATGGGAGGGCCCAATGTAAAACTTGCACCAGGGCCCGTAGCTCCTTAGCTACGCCACTGTACTGATTATATATTTCATTGCTGGAATGCAAGATGAGAAGATGAAATAAATTGGATTTGCAGCTAGTTGTGGATATCATGTAATAACCTGAAGAAATGCTGAGGAGACTGAGGACAATCTACTGTTTTGTTCCTGTAAACATGTTGTTTGTGTGAGCAGCCTGCTTTTCCATGCAAGGGTTAACACTGGGTCATGCATGAGCTGGACATTTCCAAGGATATTATTGTTTCACCTCAATTCCCAGCTCCTCTTAGGAGAGGTAATTGTAGCCTGACCTTGTGTCTTCATGTCATGCATCTGTCATTTGCTGACTCATTATTGGTCTCATCTTCTACTTCACACAATAAGGTCTGATCTGCCTGGAGAGGTAATATTATTAGGCAACTATCGAACCCTCTATTACAGGAGCCTGTGAATGAGATCCCTTGCTGGATAACCTACAAATGATGAACATGCAACGCTGAGCTCAACCAGTTACATTATTCAGTGTTCTCTTACAATATATACAGTAGAACTACTGATAAACAACAGATCGCTTTATTTTGTGTGGATTGACTTGATACAAAATTTAAGCCAGGTTTCTAACCCTGCACAAAAAATATTTCCTTTTAAAAAAATGTATGCTAAGGCTTAAGAAGCAAAGAATTAGAGGGTATATGGAGTTACATTTACGGTAAGTGCTTACCTCAGTCATGGGCGTCCGCACATATGGCAAATTCGGGCATCTGCCCGACCCTGGCCGCCCGCTGCCCCCCCTGGCCACGTGCCCGTGCGGCCAGCAGGAGGGGAGCAGCGTAGAGAAGAGGGAGAGCTATGGGCACAGTGGAGAAGGGCGGACATCTCCCCCTCTTCCCTCACCTTAGGGGGCTCTCCCTCCCTCGCTGTCCCTTCCAGGAACGAAGTGTTGTGCAGAGCTGGGCAGCGGGCGGAACTTACCTCCGTCTCGCTCCAAGCGCCAGAAGTTCTGGTGCCGCTGTCTGGTCTGGACCAGACCAGACTATCGGCAAATCCATCCTGCGCCTGAACGAGACGGAGGTAAGTTCCGCCTGCTGCCCAGCGCTGCACAACACTTCATTCCGGAGGGGACAGCGAGGGAGGGTATGCCCTCTAAGGTGAGGGAAGGTGGGGGGGGGGGGGAGACGTTCGCCCTTTCCCACTGTGCCCATAGCTCACCCTCTTCTCTGCACTGCTCCCCTCCTGCTAGGGGCACACCTGGCTACCTATTCTGGGGACATATACCCCTCTCCTGCCTACATATACTGGGCACATATAACCCTGCCTACATATACTGGGCACATATACCCCTGACTACATATACTGGGCACATATACCTCTGGCTACATATACTGGGCACATATACCTCTGGCTACATATACTGGGCACATATACCTCTGGCTACATATACTGGGCACATATACCTCTGGCTACATATACTGGGCACATATACCCCTGACTACATATACTGGGCACATATACCCCTGACTACATATACTGGGCACATATACCCCTGACTACATATACTGGGCACATATACCCCTGGCTACATATACTGGGCACATATACCCCTGGCTACATATACTGGGCACATATACCCCTGGCTACATATACTGGGCACATATACCTCTGGCTACATATACTGGGCACATATAACCCTGCCTACATATACTGGGCACATATAACCCTGCCTACATATACTAAGCACATATACCCCTGGCTACATATACTGGGCACATATACCCCTGGCTACATATACTGGGACATTTATACCTCTGGCTTTATATACTGGGCACATATACCCCTGGCTACATATACTGGGACATATACCTCTGGCTTTATATACTGGGCACATATACCCCTGGCTACATATACTGGGCACATATACCCCTGGCTACATATACTGGGCACATATACCCCTGCCTACATATACTGGGCACATATACCCCTGCCTACATATACTGGGCACATATACCTCTGGCTTCATATACTGGGCACATATACCTCTGGCTTCATATACTGGGTACATATACCCTTGGCTACATATACTGGGCACATATACCCCTGGCTACATATACTGAGCACATATACCCCTGCCTACATATACTGGGCACATATACCCCTGGCTACATATACTGGGCACATATACCCCCGGCTACATATATTGGGCTCATATACCCCTGCCTACATATATTGGGCACATATACCCCTGCCTACATATACTGGGGACATATACCCCTGGCTACATATACTGGGGACATATACCCCTGACTACATATACTGGGCACATATACCCCTGCCTACATATACTGGGCACATATACCTCTGGCTACATATACTGGGCACATATACCCCTGCCTATATATACTGGGCACATATACCCCTGGATACCTGTTCTGGGGACATCTCTACCCCTGGCTACCTGTTCTGGGGACATCTATACCACTGGCCACCTATTCTGGGGACACCTAAAGACCTGGGGCTACCTATTTTTGGGGAACCACTGCTGTCATATTGAGTGTATTTTGGGGAACTGCTGCCAGGTGAGAGGTGTCTACCATATTAAGGGGGCATTCTGCCTATTTATGTGAAATGCTGTCTATTTATGTGCCTCATGACTGCTGAATTTGTCTGGTTGGGGGCCTCATGGTTACTGAATTTGTCTTGTTGGGGGCCTCATGATTTGTTGGGGGCCTCAAGATCGCTGAATTTGTCTTGTTGGGGGCCTCACGATTGCTGAATTTGTCTTGTTGGGGGCCTCACAGGGGCGTAGCAATAGGGGGTGCAGAGGTAGCGACCGCATCGGGGCCCTTGGGCTAGAGGGGCCCCGAAGGGCCCTCCCTCAACTACAGTATTAGCTCTCTATTGGTCCTGTGTTCATAATAATCACTTCTATAGATACTTTGAATAGTGGTAATCATTAACAAACTGCTCCCCATCCCCTTCTTGCACCTCTGACACTATAGTTCCCATTTGCAGGTTTTGGTGCGTTGTATCAATTCTTATGTATAGAGTGCTTAGGGGGCCCCAATGTAAAACTTGCATTGGGGCCCACAGCTCCTTAGCTACGCCACTGGGGCCTTATGATTGCTGAGTTGGTCATGTTGGGGGCCTCATGATTGCTGAATTTGTCTTGATGGGGGGGGGGGGGGGCCTCATGATTGCTGAATTTGTCTTGTTGGGGGTCACATGATTGCTAACTGCGAGACTATGGAAAAAGCTGGACCATCATCATCATATGAGACAATAGCATTAAACCTACTTTTTCAGCTTTTTAAAACCAAAAATGAAACTGGGAGGATCTAAAAAAATGAACACATTTTTCAGGAGTCAGATGCATGAAATTGTTTATCTTCAGTTTATTTTCAACATAGATTTTTAATAATGTTCATGTATGAGTTAAAACGTTTATATTTAGTTTAAATTTCTGTTGGCACTTTGCGATAGTAAAGTGACTTTTGGGTTGCAGTTTGGGCACTCGACCTTTAAAAGGTTCGCCACCACTGTCCTAATCTAATGTCCCACCATTGCTAAGTTCATGTAAACTTGTCTCCACCCGCGACCACACCTACATTCTGGTTAATGACCACACCCATTTTTCGGCACGGCGCGCTAAGCGCGCCGCATGACGTAGCCCCGATTTTTGGCGCACTATGTGTGCCACACAACACCACCCGAAATTTTCGGCACGCCCGCTTCTTCCCCCCCCCCCCCCCCCCTTTTTGCCCGCACCTGGAAAATTTTCTGCGAACGCCCATGATCTCAGTAGTGGCAAGCTTCTGAATAGCCCTGAAGTGCCCTGGATCTGACAGCCCACCATTTCACTGCAAGTTCCCACTTAAACAAGAGCTTGTCGAATAGGTTCCTTCTGGCTGCACTACCACCATGGACGAAGTGCATCCAGACAGGGCATGCATGAGCAAGAAAAAAAGCAATGCACGGCAGCGCCAGGAATTCAGCTAAAAGAAGATTAATATGTGCCTGAACAGTGGCCTCAACAAGGAGCCTGGAAGACTCTGGAACATACAAAGTGAGGTAAGTAACGTTAAATAGGAGAAATGTCAGCGCCAACCAGTAAAAAACTAGGTTAATTACTGCTGTGTATAGATAATGTCCCAAAGGCCAATAAACAGAAATGGACAACGCAACTAAGTGTAGACTGCTTTTATTCTAACCCAGGCATGGGCAAACTTGGCCCTCCAGCTGTTGAGGAACTACAAGTCCCACAATGCATTGCAGGAGTCTGACAGCCACAGTCATGACTCATAAATGGATTGTGGGATTTGTAGTTCCTTAACAGCTGGAGGGCCAAGTTTGCCCATGCCTGTTCTAACCCATGGCTGGATTTCTGGTAAGGTCACAAAGGCCATGGCATACAGGAAGCAAGGGGCAGGCAGCAAGCTGGCACACTCAGGTAATTAAATTGCAAAATATGCGGACCACAGCAGCATGTGCCTAATCACACTATTCCTAATGCCTGTGCTGTCTGTACACTATGCTGCAAACAACATTAAAACATTTGTAACGGGCTTTTCTCCCGTAGGACCCAAAGCACATAAGCTTGTCTCACCTCAGTATATACTAGTGGTGCATACAGGGGACAGGTTGTGTGATCATAAATGCCAGACTAAACAGGTGGCTTTTCAGGTTTGATTTAAAGGGGAACTGAAGAGAGAGGTATATGGAGGCTGTCATGTTTATTTCCTTTTAGACAATACCAGTTGCCTGGCAGCCCTGCTGATCCTTTGTCTCTAATACTATTAGCCATAGCCCCTGAACAAGCATGCAGCAGATCAGGTGTTTCAGTGGTTCAGACTTATAAGTCTGATCTGACAAGACTAGCTGCATGCTTGTTTCTGGTGTTATTCAGATACTACTGCAGAGAAATAGACCAGCAGGGCCGCCAGGTAACTGGTATTGATTAAAAGGAAATAAACATGACAGCCTCCATATACCTCTCTCTTCAGTTCCCCTTTAAAGGTGTCCAGGGTTGGAGCTGTCTTGATTACGTTTGGCAAGGCATTCCACAGGTTAGGGGCAGCATGACAGAAATTCAAACAATCGATAAAAGTAGGAGGCGCCCTCTAGTATAGCATAGTAGCACTTAAATAATTTATAGCGTTCACAGGATAAGAGTAAAATTGTCCTACCTGTGTTGATAAATACTCAGATGGAAACAAATAAATCAGAAGATTTTTATTTATCGTATTGAATCAAGCACTTAGACTAGTCTACTTTTATCGATTGTTTGAATCTCTATACCCTACGAGCTAGGGGAGGTGTCCTTATTTGGATATAAGGCACCCGTTTTTTCTCAGGAGCAGCGACCTTAAGGCCGAGTGGAGACGGTACTTCTCCACATGTGCAGATGGTGGTTGCCCTCAAAAGCAACCTACCTTTGTGAGTATACTACCTCGTATTACATAGTCCCATTGTCGAGACGTTATTACACGATATCGGGCTCCCGGTGTCCCTGTGTTTTTTCTATTTTGTCCAGTTCAAGCATGACAGAAAGCTCTTTCTCCAGAGGTTTTCAGTTGAACTCTGGGGTTGGTCAAGTTATTATATCCTTTTGATCTGAGGATGTGAGAGGTGTGACCCAGGTGTAACAAATCCTTCAGGTATCCTGGGCCTAGGTTGTATAGGGATTTGAATGTTAGCATGCAAGTTTTTAAAAGGATTCTCCATTTTATGGGTAGCCAATGTAGTGAGTAAAGGATCGGAGTTATGTGGCAATGGTGAGGTTGGCATGCTGGTTCGGCAGCGGTATTAATGCTAAAGATTGTTTAGAGGGTTCTAGGACCAGGGAAGCCTCTGGACCATCCAGAGGCTTCCCCCTACCGAGGTAAGCGTTTTTTTTCAGGAGACGTTAGGTAAGGGTTAAGGTGGCCACACACCATGCAATTTTTTAAAATATCTTTTCAATTCAAGAATTACAATCAATTTTTCTGACTGATTTTAAAAATCTGACCAATGTTCTACACATATAAATAAGTTCAATTTTCCCCAATTATGAAACAAAATAGTTGAAAATTAAAAAAAAATGCTTGGATCTGTACATCAAGTGATTGACAATCTACCACACACCAATCCAATACTCCTGATCTTTTATCAAATAAAAATGGGAAATTTGATCAGATTTTTCAAACGAATGGAACAAAACCTTTCGATTTTTCAGGATCGTATTTATCAAATTGGTGTAAAATTGGATATTTTAATTGTATGGTGTGTGGCCACCTTTACATTTTAAAGAGACTGTAACAAAAATATCATCCTTTTTTCTACTATCCTACAAGTTCCTAAACATATTTTAATGTGCTCTGGCTTACTGCAGCACTTTTTACTATCATCGTCTCTGTAATAAATCAACTTATCTTTCCCCTGTCGGATTTGTCGCCCTGTGTCTGGAAGGTTGCTGTGATAAAAACGCAGAAAAGCGGTTTGCACGCAGTGGCGTGCGTCTGGTGTGGCTGGGCCTGTTAGTTCACACGGGCTGAGGAATACGCGCGCGCGCGCGCTGAGAGGCAGAATCTTTATGACAAACAAGGAGGGATCAGCTGACCAGGTTGGTCAGCTGACCTCAAAGCAAGTGGCTATTGGTTGATCGGTGATGGGTGGCGCCGGAGAGCGCCGCGCTATATATAGTCACTGCTGGTCAGTCTCAAGTTGTCTGCCGTTGCGAACACTACGTGGAAGCACTCAGACCTTAGTCAGATCCTACAGTGTGTTAGAACCAGGAGTACCTGGGAATTCACACTGAGCCAGATTACTTCTGTGTATTATTGTGTTATTCTGTTATACTTCAGACTAGTTCCAGGGTGTCGAGACCACTGACCTCACACCCAAGATTAGGGACTCCGTGTTATCATTCTGTTATACTCCAGACTAGTTCCAGGGTGTAGAGACCACGGACCTCACACCCAAGACTAGGCATTATTGATATCTGTTATGACCTATTGCATTCCTGACTATCCCTCTGCTTTCTGATTCGGAACCTACGCATATCTGATTATCTGTTGCCAAACCCTACCTGCCTTTAGATACTGAATCAGCCTTCTGTCTATGTACCTTGTCTGTCTGTGTGTTGCCAACCTGGCTTGCCCGACCTAGAGAGCTATCTCTCTCCTTAGAGATAGTCTCCAAACCTGCTAGTGATATCCACCTTTCAGGTGTCACTCACTCACAGGTTCTTCCTACCTTCAGCCTGGGACTCCACCCCTTTGGAGGCCTCAGGCTGTTGGACGGTTTTTGTACTTCCCAAAAGGCGGTATCGCCCATACTGCCAGAGACCACCTGCTCCTCGGGTGGTCTTACTCAAAGTCATTACTGTTGCACCAAACACTCACATTATAAAGGTGTCCAGAGGTTAGTTATACTTAGATTATCGGTGATTCTGCAGATCATCAATAATCAGGTATAATCTACATTCTTGGTGATACTGCAGATCACCAATAATCAGATTCTCTCTGTGTGCTGACACCGATCGTTACAGTTGCCAACTCTGTTGTTGATCTGTTATGCACACTCCCCTCCAGGCCCCTCTATGCACACTCCCATGTGTGTTATTTACATTAGGCAGCGTCTCTGCTCTCTTGTCAGTGAGAGAAGTGAGCTGCCTTTTACAAGCTGGATAAATCGTCCTCTGTTAGGCTGTGAAAGGAGTTGGCTGGGCTGTCACATACTGAGGAATTACAGACACCGACAGAGCTGTCTGTAGGAAGAAACAATCAGCCTGTCACTCTTCAGTGGATGAGAGCTGATGGGGCAAAGAAGGTAAACACACAAATGATCTCTTGAGATTCAAAAGGAAGGCTGTATACAACCTGCTTGTGTATGGATGTATTTTCTGTGTGTGGACATACTGTACATCAACCTACTTAAGGTTTTGGTGTCCATTTTGCTTGTTTATAAACAAACTTTTAAAAAATGTTTTTGACTACTTTTAATTCGGCGGGGAGTGGCAAAATTGTGACAGAGTGGAATAGGAGATGTCCCCTAACGCACTGGTATGTTTACTTTTGTGTGATTTTAACAATACAGATTCTCTTTAAGTATGAAGTGTACACAGCAGTATGTCATTGTGACATAAAATCTGCTTCATTCAACTCTAAACAGAAGAGGAGTAGTGTAGTTACCTTCTGTACTTGTTAGTACTATCCTTTTATCAGAAGTGTTTGTTGTTACAAATGTTTTGGCTTCCTTTACTCTTCAGGAAGGTTGCCCCAGCATTCCATGCAATTGCCTCATTAATGTACTATATACAAAGCACTGTTTTTTTTAATGCTGTTTTTATAAGAAGGAAACCCCAGAAGCGGTTTTAATGGCAGATACCATAGGAAGCACAGACATTTATTATTATGTCTTTTATTACAGAAAATTTAACTACAGATTAACCATTTAAGGACAACGCTAATTGAAATCTACGCACTGTTTTGATGCCGATTTGGCTGGCAAGGCGTAGATTTCAACTCCCTGCCGCCGCGCATTCTCGCCGCACTTGCCGTTCTGTCACCTCTATAATGGCAGAGCCCAGTGAGCAGGTCAGGGGCTGATTTCATTGGCTCCTGATTTTGTCTATCAATGTAGGCAACTCCCATTGGCTTACATTGACAGACATGGTCAGGAGCCAATGAAAGCGTCTCCTGACAGGCTCACAGGAACTCTGCCGTCATAGAGATGGCAGAGTGGATGGCAGAGGTTCCCGGCGTGCGGCGTGGACGGCAGGTATGTGTGGCAATTCATCGGTATTCCTCCTTGTCTTGTACCAGTGGTCTCTGGTCCTTAAGGGGCAGAGACTGCTGGTACTTAAATGATTAAAGCAAATATGAATTAAAAATAAGTTTATGAGATAATGAATTGTATGCGTAGTACAGCTACGAAACAGAACATTAGTAGTAAATAAAAAAGTCTCATATCGGGCTGTTTTCATGAAGCTGAGCTCCATGACCAGAGCCGCACTCTAAATTGAAGGCTGCACGCTCTTGAAGTGTAGTGTGCCTTCCTTAGTTACGTGTGTTGCTTGCCTAGCAATGCTGGTTCCTTTAAATGCTGGCCGCTGCTTTGAAGTATCAAAACCGTGATACTTTACTAGAGTAGCCCTACTATGTTAATTAACATAGTTACTATGTAACTATGCAAGAGCAAGCATAGCATGCAGCCTTCAGTTTAGAGTGAGGTGCTGGTCATGCAGCTCGTGCTGCGCAAATGAATCAGCCCCATTGTTTTCCAGCACAAGAAGAGTTAAAACACTTCAGCTATCTATGCAAAAGAACGTCTCTGAGCTCTTCGACCCACTGGGTCGAATATAATCCTGTTTTCTGAAGCACTTAAACAGCCAAGAACCAGTGAGGACAACTTTTGATAAGGTTTTCCTGCAGGAAAGTTCAAAGGGCATTATTTCTGCTTTGTTTTATAGTTTAAAAGACAGAGTGTGCTTTTAAAACGAAACTGTAACTTTGTCAGAATGATGCAACGTTATTAAAAAAAGCTATATAACTGAAAACTGTTCTATTCCTTATCTGTACTACACATACAATTCTGCATTCAGCTGTTGCGTCATTGCTCATACATATGTGTATTATATACCTAGCTACAAGTAATCTTACTAGAAGTTAGAATCAGAATAAACAGTAAGTTTTCCCCGACTGGGGTCCCCAGTGGCCATATCATTCTCGGATCTAGCCCCAGCTTTCTGCAAGCTTGAGCGACATATCACTGCCCTCAATATTATGGTCAAACTGATAGACCCTATTATATAGGGCTTCCTCAGGCAGAGGAAGTAAGAAAACAAACCAATTAGAAGTGTAATGTAAACATTACCTTAGTTAGCTATTAGAGCTGTTTATTTTATGTCTATGCAGTGCTACAAGCTAATGAATATTAATGACTGAACACGCCTATCAGCCACAACAAGTCTTTGGCATTACACCCATGCAATCAGAAGAAAAAGGCAACACAGGCAAGTTCATACTTGGACTGGTACCATCCATACAGTATGTACTTTCATTGCACTCTATGAGCCCTATTGGCATCATAGCCTGCATAGTGGGGGACCGGGCAGACAGCGCCCGCTATGTTGCTGAATTACAGTATAGCGAAAGCAATCAACATAATGCAGCACCGATCCTCCCGGCATCATCACTAGCGTGGGTCCAGTCACATTAAAGGACTTGATCCCTGCACTCTGGCCCAATAGGCTGTCTGTCAAGTGACATCACGCAATGATAACTCTCACTGTTACGCAGCACTACCATTAGGTAATCAACCCCTATGTGCGGTGCGCCATGACGGAGAGCAACATGCATAGTGTGAATGAGCCCTAAGTGATCAGTCATCATATGTTTGTCACCAGCTCTACTAACTTTCATCTGTAGCACATAGGCACTTTGAAAACTGAATGGAATTTCTGGGAATCAGCCCAGGCTGTGTTTCTTGGGAATGCTCACACTAGTGACTGCTAACAGCAGGACTGCTAGATGTGAAGTGCCACAGGATGTCCAATGTAAGCTAGAATAGTAGAAACTGAACTGGTGATAGCTGAAGTATATACAGAGGTCAAGTGAGTCAGAGCAGTAAGCAGGACAGAGAGCCTTCAAAACAGGGTAGAGGCTGGTGAAGACTTGTCAGCGAGTTACTTGCCTAGTGATCCTTCCACCAACTTTCTTGTTCTTTTTGCCCATGCATGGTGGTACATACATCCCTGGTTGTAGATGTGCAATACACATGTCCATGTAGGTAGGCATGCACTGGAGGGTCAAACCTGCACATACCTGTTGCTGCTCCAATCTGTTCAGTTACGCATGCTCCTCTCTCTCTCTATTAAATAAGCCTGTTCTCAAACTCTGAAGGGGTGCTGTGAATTCTAAATAGTAAGGGCCTGAGTCCACTAACGCAGTTGTACGCAGTTGTGTCCGCTTTTCAGCATTTGTAACATTTATGTGTTTCTGAAAAGCAGACACAACTGCGCACAACTGCCTTAGTGGGCTCAGGCCCTAACTGTAATTTTCTGTCTGCAGTACTCTAGCTTAAGCTGGCCACTAACTGTCCAATTTCTAGCGAAAAATCGTTCGAGCGATCAGAAATTCTGATCGGATTGGTTGTAAAAATTCTCCATTGGTGGACACAATCGATTATGAACTGTAACGATTGTGGAACTTTCTCCGTGATCAGCGCACAACGCGTGCGCTGATACGGCGGAAATCCTCCACAAGCGTATAATTGCAGGAACCCAACAAAAGGTGCTACGCACCCGTAGAGGGAAATTCCTGTCGGCAGATGGCGTTGGGGAGTGTAGAGGAACCAATCCTCTGTACCTCGACAAATGCCAGACAGGAATTGTACGAAGCGTAGAACGCAATCGCAAGAGAAGCGATTGCGAATGAGAACGAGCAAAGGGACAGGTTGTATGTGTGTGCACCAAACTAGTCGCCAACCCGCGACGGTGCACACACCACAGCAGATATGAAGCAGGAACGCAATCGCGAGAGGTGCGATCGCCAGACGTGACACAAGGCTACAGCAAGGCAGAGCACGAGAGTAGCAAAGGCACAGCAAATCATACAATGAGAAGGTAAAGAAAACAACAAACGCTAACTGAACGCGAACACCGCACTCATTCGCAACAGTGCACGCATTCATGCGTGGTCTCCACGTGATAAGCACAATAGAGACAAGCACGCCTAACTAACCACTGACAGACAAACATGAAACAGAGGACGCGAGCGCTTGCTTAACGGTTACCTCACCGAGCCTCCAGCAAGCGTTCGTAGCAGACAAGACAGACACACGAAAACAGGAACAAGCGAGAGACAGGATCCACAGCACTAGCGAAAAGAGGCCAGTGCGATCCAGGGAGACAGAACAGAAGGATCCACAGCACTAGCGCAGGATGCTAGAGCGATCCAGGTACAGAGTAGCAGAACAGAAGGATCCACAGCACTTGCGCAGGATGCTAGTGCGATCCAGGGAGACAGAACAGAAGGATCCACAGCACTAGCGCAGGATGCTAGTGCGATCCAGGGAGGCAGAACAGAAGGATCCACAGCACTAGCGAAAAGAGGCTAGCGCGATCCAAGGAGACAGAACAGAAGGATCCACAGCGCTAGTGCAAGATGCTAGTGTGATCCAAGTGAGACAGATCAGAAGAGATAGCTGGTAGCAACCGCTGCACCAGCTATACTCCAAGAACAGAGATCAGAACGATTTCCTGTCGACCACCGCTGGGACAGGACAATCGCAACAGAACAAACAAAACAGATAAGCAATCCTAACTGCACTAGGGGAACCTGCCTAGCGCAGTTTCAGGAATTACTCTAAGCTGAACTTCAAACAAAGAGAAAGGCTGACACTTCTCCAGGAGTGTTTCACAGGAAGGAATCCTTATGACCAGCCAAGGTCTGTGATATCACATGGTATGTGAGCAAGCCTACAAGGGATGTGGCTAGGCAATTTGCATGACAAACGTATGCAAATTCCTCAGCAACAGCAAGCTGAAAAACTGACAAAAGGTCTCTCTTCCAGAGACCTGCAGAATGCAGACCTGAACAATGGTCAAAAAGCTGCCTGCCTGCACAGGCAGCTGAGCAGATCATTACATGAACGAGTGAAAACATTACATGAACGAAACATTGGATTTTCTTGGTGGTCGTGATAGATAGGAAGCAATGATTGGTTAGTTGATGGTGTAGTGAACTATTTTTTGTCCAATCAGAATTTCTGATCGCTCGAACGATTTTTCGCTAGAAATTGGACCGTTAGTGGCCAGCTTTATTTACTGGCACAGACTCCAGATTTCTGTGTTACCAACTTTGTACCTATGTTGCATGAATACCACTTGTCTGGATGTTGACCTTAGTAACTATCCAGCTTATCAGATACCTCTCATAACAGTCTTTGTTGGTCTATCAGCCAACAGTGGGGCAATCCTGGGGACTGCAACCCATAAGTCTTTATCAATAAAGAGCCTCTTGCCCACTTGGGATCCCACTCCTAATCCCTTGTGTGGAGTGCTCTAGCAAAGATTGAGGGCTCCCTGGACCCAATACCCTGGTTGTGCCCACATCACCCAATGCTGGTTTGGTCCCTAACAGTAACTTACAGCCACACACAAGAGAATATTACCACTGAAAGAACTTGGCAAACAGATTGAGAAATTGTTATATACTTCACCTGGCTGTCTCAATGGTTTTAATCTAATACTTACTAAAATATGAATCAAATCTCTCCTTTTACACAATATATATATATATATATATATATATATATATATATATATATATATATATATATATATATATATATATATATATATATATATATATATATATATATATATATATATATATATTTATTTATAGAGAGAGGTAGATAGATAGATAGATAGATAGATAGAGAGAGAGAGAGAGAGAGAGAGATGGAGATAGAGATATCTGAGGACAAATGAGCTATGTGATAAACATTCTTAAAGCAAACCTGTGACCAGAGGGGTAAGATTTGGATACTTACCCAAGTAGTGAGAAGCCTCTGGAAGGTTCAAAGGCTTCCCAGATCCTCCTTGAGCCCACCACTACTGCCCAGGAGACTCTTCTTCTTCTGGCCATGCTCCTATCCACATACGAGTCCCTCCATACTGGGCATTGGCATGTACAGTCATGAGAAGCATATTTGACGAATGCTCTAGTTGAAGGTGTTCAGAAGGGACCCAGTGCTGGAACGGTGGGCTGCGTGAGAATTGAGGTATCTCATTGCAATTTTTGCTAATTTCGTTGATTCATAGAACTCACCACAGTATACACCTAAATGACTATTTCAGGCAGGGCTACTTACTTCATCTCTATGCTCAAAATGTAAAAGAGATCATGGGGATTTAATGCATAGAATGTGGGAATTGCCCTAAGCTTTGCAGATATTGGGTTGGACCCTGAACATATAAGATAAACTGTGTCAGACTGATATGCCAAGAACTGCAACTGTATGTGTTTATGCTCATAGCCGTAGAGGAAGTCCTGCTAGATTTCAGAAAATATGGAGCATTTGCCTCTGCTGCAGACTATGTTGACCCTGAACTTAACAAAGACCAGCTCTTTTCTGGGATTGGCTTCTCTTATTGCATCATAAAAAATTTGCTTCATTTATGTGCTAACAATGCGCAAAATAGCTGCATGTTTCAGGCAAGCAGTGCAAGTGGTTATGAAAGACAGTAGGATATATACAGAGCTAAACCCAATGAAAAGAGACAATCATAGTGCAAGACAATAACAGCTGTGCATATGTAGTCTGCACAAGGACAAAAGGCTACCTCGGTGTAGGAGGAAGCCTGGGAGCAAGAGACAGAAAACGTAATAAAGTCAGCATAATTCATTAGGTGGAAGGCTTTATGTATACTGCATGCAGTAACCAGCTGTGCTGTTTTCAGGATCAATGTTTAGCTCAAACATATTGGGGCATAGACACATCCCCTCCCCACTCCCAGTCACACCTTCATCACACACTTCTAATCAAGCACACCATGGAAAATGCATGAACAAAAAACGAGTTCATTTTTACATTACTAACCTTCATTTTTTCTACATACAAGTTAATTTCTTTATCATTATTGTGAACCTAGTTTTGATGGCTACATAAGTATTGTGCTTTGAACTTGGTGCCTAATTAGGTATTTATGAGGACCCAATAAATATATGATATTTTTTATATTTTGGTCAGGTGCTAGTGGTTTTTGGTTTCTTGCTCTTGTACTTTTTTGTCTTAACTTATAATTTATCTGCTCTTATTTGTTTTATCTCATAAAAGATCTCTTATGTACCTTATTTCATGATTCATCTCTCTTTGGGCCATATGCTACTCCATGTGATAAGAAGCCTGCTGAGTGGTTAAATATACTTGTAATCTGCATCACCATGAAAATAACCATGATATCTAATTACATTAAAGGAAAGCGAATGAGGACAGCAATTAGCAGAACTAGAAGTATTTGATGTCCAGGCTGACAGGGTCACCGTCAGAGAAGAGGCTTTCTACTACACTGGGTATGCGCACTAACACTATGCTCCAATTTTTTGTAGAAAACTGATAGGAATCTAATGTATTCAGCAGAGCATCTACTAATATTCCCTGAATCAACATATTGAGGAAACATAGACCATTCTTGAGTCTTTGGCCTGCTTTAAGGTAAGATATCTACCGTTCAAGAGAATACTTAGAAATTCAATGTGCTTACATCACCATCCAAGGTTGGTAAGGCACAAAAAAAAAAAAAAAAAAAAAAAAAACAACAATTGTCCCACAGCCCAGAAAAGTTTGCCTCATTGTTATTATCCTTCAGCTAAGTGATGTTGGCAGTATCTTAACTGAAACTTCAATTTTTCATAAATAAAACTAAGACATTCAGCAAAGAACACAATTCTGCACTTGGTGGTACAATACCTTGAGACGGCTGGACTAAGCATGCCTGTCACATTCCCCTAAAGGTGACTACTAATGATACAATCTTGATTGTACAATCTTACCACTTTGATGTAATATGAGGGACTACCTAAAGCATACATTCAACGAATATTCAGGCAGGTAACCTTCTTCTATGATTAAGGACCAGTAGGTCTGAAACATGTCAGCTGCTGATGCGTGATTTGGTGTTGATCTTGGATATGTTACAATAAAGGATTCATTTAAGGACACGAGCCGACCCCCTCTTTCTGCTACTAACCTTCTTCTACATAGATTTTGTAAGAATGAAC
The DNA here is from genome assembly GCF_040937935.1 of Hyperolius riggenbachi. Taxonomy (NCBI): domain Eukaryota; kingdom Metazoa; phylum Chordata; class Amphibia; order Anura; family Hyperoliidae; genus Hyperolius; species Hyperolius riggenbachi. The sequence continues at coordinate 268,426,748 of NC_090648.1, forward strand.
AATCAGGATTGTATAATTAGTGAGCACCTTTATATTTCTTCAGGCAGCATTATACACACACTTGAAACACTTTTAACACACCATTTTTACAGTGTTAAATGTGTCACTTGACAAACTACCAGGCCTGACTGTTTATATGTAATTAACAGTGTCTCTATTAGTATGCAGAAAACTGATTATTCTTGTGTTACATAACAATAATTACCCACAGGCAGTGATCTATAAATATGCTGTTCAATCTGAAACAGTCAATATAAAGCATAATATATACAGCCCTTTTCCCAATGAAAAGATAATGTGATTCTCTGCAAATAGCAGGAGATAGCGGAGGTAATCTCTTGCTAAGGACTGATGCTGAATAAATGGCAAGATAAATGGCATTTCAAGTTAAGCACCGCTATATTAAATTTGTAGTTGTTGTATCAGAGGAAGAGAACAGATCTAGGATGTTGGCCAAATATTGAAAAAACTAAGACAGGTAGAGAAGTATTGACTGTCAGTGTGGCAAGCAGAGCATTCTGGCAAGACATTAGGTAAATGTCTGTTAAACAAGGTGTGTATGAGGATCTGCAGATATCATAGACTATGAATGCATTTTGCAGGAACTGATCTTTTGAATGTCTACAGCATCTTTGTGTGCAGCATCTTGTAAAGATTTTTATCTGATGAGGAGTTCAGCTCCATAGAATAGACTGTGTAGAGTATGGCTCTCATACTACATGGAATGGGGTAAAATTGGTCTCTGATCTTGCCTTTTGCAAAGACTTATCTCAAGTGTGTATGTAGCATAAGTCGGTCCCCACACAGCATCTCTGCCTGCAGGCCGCTTGACTGCCTTCTCCGCCACCACCAACAGGGTCCACCAGGACTCCAGGCGGATTCCTGAATTTTTAAGGCCGCTGCTAGCAGCGGCCGCTATAATAATTTTTCTGGTGCGTGTACATGCCTGCCTAATTTTTCTGGCTGCACTGCGGCTGCAACAACAAAACAAAAGGCATGTACATGTGTCAATTCCCCTTCGTGATCATTACCTTGCCACGGTGGAGGGGCTTGCGTATCACAACAAAGCAATGACCGCCGTCTATATGAGTGTCTCGGGGGGTGGCACACCAAAGAGAAGGCCATTGCTTCATTGTGGACAGACCAAATTTCGATCAGCTGGACAATCACTGTTGTTCTGTCATTGAGCTACCTCAGCCTGGTGACCATTTGGGCTTGAAAACCGCTATCGCCTGCACTCTCGCCATGGTGCGCACCAGTCCAGCACGGCCATCACAACACAAACAGCTGTTTGTGGTGCGTTACACAGTGAGTTTGGTGTGTCAGTGTGAAGCAGTACTTTAATTACACTCCCCGATTGATGTATACACATGCAAGATATTTTAAAGCACTTTAGGCCTCCAATTTAGCATGCAAAGTGATTTCTTAAAACGCTGCTTTGCGTCAAATCCAGATTTTTCCCTGGGACTTTTGGCGTGTATCCCACTCTGCCATGCCCCCCTTCAGGTGTTAGACCCCTTGAAACATCTTTTCCATCACTTTTGTGGCCAGCATAAATGTTTCTAGTTTTCAAAGTTCACCTCCCCATTGAAGTCTATTGCTGTTCGCAAATGTTCGCAAGTACGTGAACGTTTGCGGAGGTTCGCGAACCTAAAATCGGAGGTTCGGGCCATCTCTACTTAATATATGTTAAATAAATGATGACACTGTCCGCCTGATGTGCCATCTGGAGTTGTTGATATGAAGTTCTATTTACATCATATTTCCTGCTACAGACCAAATTATTTTCTTTTATGTCCTGAAATGCAAAACATTGGAATTGAAATAGGATGTTATTTACTCATGACTGTATGTAAATTAGCCACATCAAAATATTGTCTTAGCAGAAGGCAAGTATTTCATTGACAAGTAGAAACAGGTGCGTTGTACTCTGTGTACCACTAGTTATTCAGCCTCCTGTGACACAGCAGCTATCGGATTCCTGTGACAGAACAGCTACCAATTGATTTCCTGTAACACACCAGTGGTTACATGGTCATTTGTAACATCCTAGCGGTTACTTGGTCCCCTATGCTATTTGGTCCCCCTTGTGACATATTGGAGACCACTTGGCTTTCTTTGACAATCTATGGGTTACAAGATCTCCTATTACGGTACAGCACTCCATTTTCCAGAGACTTGTCACTTGTCATACTGACTCTTGTGGCTTGTTCCTCACTCTCCCAAGGCATATTGGTGAGCCAAGATCTGGTCTTGTAGCTTCCTGTAACACCTCAGTCACCAAGCATGCTATAGCAGCTTTTTTTTTTTTTTTTTTTTTTTTTTTTTTTTTTTTTTTTTTTTTAGGTAAACTTTACTGAATTTACATAATTTGTATAAACAAGACACTTCTTGCAAGAACTAGTATTGAACAACTTGGGCTTCAGCCCATTACTGTCTATAGTGAGAGAATATATAAAGTATGCTTGGTCCATGTGTGTCTCCTCCACCCCAGATGATGCAAACCTTTGATTTATTACAATTAAAGTTCAATATGCCAAAGAGGCAGTTCTTCTGTAATCTACATCTTTGCCATGCCTTCACAGCTGAATTTTCACACTTTGGTAATTGCATTCACTCTTTAGTCACATGTAACCGAGGGAGATCTAACCAAGCTAGAGGTTTGCCAAGGGTCATATGGTGGTTTATAAATTAATTCCTCCCAAGGGTGAGGTTACACTGCACAATCTGTTTATGTTATGGCTTGTCAACATTCCTCCCTATGCTTAATGGAGAGAAGTGGAACATAATGTTGGGGTGTCACATCAAGTTTGTACTTCAGTAATCAGTAATAGCCTCCTTTAGTGCTCTTTCAAATGGCGGTCTGTCCTGATGGATGCCATGTCCTTCCAACTTTTCTCAATAGCTGCTCACATTTGTTTGTGTTTTGCCCCATTGTTTTGAGCAGCGCTGCAGTGAAGATGCCTTGCAGAATGCTGGAAACCTGCCCAACGTTGCAGGGTAAAAATGGCACTTGTAGAGTGAGACACTGGCTGCCGGGCTTTTAAAGAGGAGCTGTCAGCCATACTATCTCAGAAAAACCCCCCACATATATAAGTAGATTAATACTTGCTCTACTTACATAACATATGTATTGCACTGTCCACATTTTGATTTTAGTCATTTTCTATAGTAAAAAAAGAGAAAATGCTTCTTAGGATTCTTCAATTTAACTGTGTCTTTGTCTCAGCATGAGAAATGCTGAGAGGAGAGGAACAGAGGTGTGGCAGGGGAAAACAGGTGGGAAAGCAGCTTCAGCCAATCAGTTAAAGGGCAAAGTAAAGAAACAAAAAAAGACAACCCAGCATGCCCTGCAACTTCCTTTGTATGGCAACCTACCAAATAAGAGTCAGGTAAACTGGGGAATGATCATTTATCAACAAGAAAATAAGTGATTTTAACTTTTGGACTGCCTGGTTAGCATCCTTATTACTTGTTTAGCACATAAAAATACAGGATTTTTGATTTTATTGCCGACAGTTACACTTTAACACTTAATTACCATACACTACTAATACCACCCATGTGTACTCTTTGCAATGGTCATATCATCAAAAATGATAAATCAATTGTTTTCCCAGATGCCAAGCAAAAGTCTTTCACAAAAAAAAAAAAAAAAAAAAAACCCACTAAGAAAAGAAGTGCTTATTTGCTTGTGTGAAGGAGGCCTTAAAAAGTACACTTTCAATATTCCTCAAGCAAATTATTCCTGTTCTTCTCAGCAAGGAGAGGGAGTATAGGTGTCCCATGACACCAGTAGCCTTCTCATCAGTAATCCTTATGATGAATCATCTCACCCGGAACTTTTTTTAAATACAGAATTTCTTTAAATACGCGCTTATTTGAACATTGGCTGGCTAGATCCTATTGTGACTATCTTTGGGTTCTGTGTGTAACATATACTGTATACTGTGGAAAACAGTGCTATATTGGAGTAGTTTATGTTGCTGAGGTGGTTAAGGGTTAGGATTTAAGGGTTGAGTGGGGGGTTAAGGGTTAGGTTAAGGAGGAGGGGGGTTAAGGGTTAGGTTAAGAAGGAGGGAGGTTAAGGTTAGGAGTTAAGGAGGGGAAGGGGGTGGTTAAGATTGGGGTTAAAGTGAACCTCCGGACTAAAAAATCTACTCAGCTGAACTGAAAAGGCTTAGTGTTTCTTTAACAGTTTCACAGCATCAGAACTTTGTTTTTCTTACCAAAGCATCATTTTTAGCTGCATTTTAGCTAAGCTCCACCCATCAAATAAAACTGCCCGGGCTTTTTTCCCCTGATGCTGTGCAAAGCATGATGGGATTTCCTATGTTATTCACATTGCCTAGCAACTAGGAGGGGTGATCAGCACACAGGACAGTTGGAACTGTGTCTCATTCTCCCCATCACCACTTTTCAACCAAAAAGATGTCTGCCCTCATGGAATCAAACATTTGCCTGTTCTTTTAAAACAGGATGGGTAAGAGATTATATTACCTATCTATTGTAATTAACGTAACTTAACGACAGTATGTTTCTTTAGGCTGAAGTTCCTCTTTTAGGGCTCAAACACACTAGCAGCCTTTTCTTAGCGCTAAAATTCAGAAAAATCAATGGGAGAATCGCACACCACTGTGGAGGTGCTGGACCATGTGAACTGTAATCAAAAAAAAAAAAAAAAAAAAAAAAAAAAAAAAAAATCGAGAAGGTCCGCACACTCAATCCATCAAAGATGAAGGTTTATTCAACCAATGTGACACAAGTCCACTCCATAAACCAACGACTCGTTTCGGGGCCCCGTGGGGTCCCCTTTGTCAAGGTAAAACAACACAGAATGGTAACAGTATAAAAGTAATGGTAAAGGTAAAAGTAATGTTACCATTCTGTGTTGTTTTACCTTGACAAAGGGGACCCCACGGGGCCCCGAAACGAGTCGTTGGTTTATGGAGTGGACTTGTGTCACATTGGTTGAATAAACCTTCATCTTTGATGAATTGAGTGTGCGGACCTTCTCAATTTTTTCTAAGCGCTAGTGATTTGAATAAGCTCTTGCTAATGCAATGCTATGGGGGATTTTTATAAGATCATATCGCTCAAGTGGGATCTAGAGTTGGGCCGAACCTCCGATTTTAGGTTCGCGAACCTGGTTCGCGAACTTCCGCGGAAGGTTCGGTTCGCGTTAAAGTTCGCGAACCGCAATAGACTTCAATGGGGATGCGAATTTTGAAAAAAAAAATAATTATGCTGGCCACAAAAGTGATGGAAAAGATGTTTCAAGGGGTCTAACACCTGGAGGGGGGCATGGCGGAGTGGGATACATGCCAAAAGTCCCGGGGAAAAAAATCTGGATTTGACGCAAAGCAGCGTTTTAAGGGCAGAAATCACATTGAATGCTAAATGACAGGCCTAAAGTGCTTTCAAACATCTTGCATGTGTATACATCAATCAGGTAGTGTAATTAAGGTACTGCTTCACACTGACACACCAAACTCACCGTGTAACGCACCGCAAACAGCTGTTTGTGTAGTGACGGCCGTGCTGGACTGGTGCGCACCATGGCGAGAGTGCAGGTTTTGGTGGCTTTACAGCCCATATGGTCGCCTGGCTGATGTAGCTGAATGACAGAACAGTGACTGTCCAGCTGATCAAATTTGGTCTGACCACAATGAGGCAACGACCTTATTATCGTGGGTGTGCCCCCCGAGACACTCATCTAGGCGCCGGTCATTGCTTCATTGTGATACGCAAGCCCCTTCACCACGGCAAGGTAATGATCACGAAGGGGAATGGGCGCATGTACATGCCTTTTCTTTTGTTGTTGCAGCTGCCCGCAGTGCAGCCAGAAAAATTAGGCAGTCATGTACACGCACCAGTAAAATGATTACAGCGGCCGCTGCTAGCAGCAGCCTAAAAAATTCAGCAATCCGCCTGGAGTCCCGGACCCTGTTGGTGGTGGCGGAGAAGGTAGTCAAGCGGCCTGCAGGCAGACATGCTGTGTGGAGGGACTGGGAGCGACTTAGTCTTCTTGGGGCAGGCCAGGCAGCCTGTCACACGGCATGCAGGCAGAGATGCTGTGTGTGCGGGGACTGACTTAGTCTTGGGGCGGGCAGCAGCCCTCCGGGATCCATGCCTCATTCATTTTGATAAAGGTGAGGTACTTAACACTTTTGTGACTTAGGCGACTTCTCTTCTCTGTGACAATGCCTCCAGCTGCGCTGAAGGTCCTTTCTGACAGGACGCTTGCGGCAGGGCAGGAGAGAAGTTGGATGGCAAATTGGGACAGCTCTGGCCACAGGTCAAGCCTGCGCACCCAGTAGTTCAAGGGTTCCTCATCGCTGTTCACAGCAGTGTCTACATCCACACTTAAGGCCAGGTAGTCGGCTACCTGCCGTTCCAGGCGTTGGTGGAGGGTGGATCAGGAAGGGCTACGGCGAGGCGTTGGACTAAAGAACGTCCGCATGTCCGACATCACCATGAGATCGCTGGAGCGTCCTGTCTTTGACTGCGTGGACACGGGAGGAGGATTAGTGGCAGTGGTACCTTGCGGGCGTTGTGCTGTCACATCACCCTTAAAGGCATTGTAAAGCATAGTTGACAGCTGGTTCTGCATGTGCTGCATCCTTTCCACCTTCCGGTGAGTTGGTAACAGGTCCGCCACTTTGTGCCTGTACCGAGGGTCTAGTAGTGTGGCCACCCAGTACAGGTCATTCCCCTTGAGGTTTTTTATACGGGGGTCCCTCAACAGGCAGGACAGCATAAAAGACGACATCTGCACAAAGTTGGATCCAGTACCCTCCATCTCCTCTTGCTCTTCCTCAGTGACGTCAGGTAAGTCAACCTCCTCCCCCAGCCGCGAACAATACCACGGGAAGGTTGAGCAGCACAAGCCCCTTGCGATGCCTGCTGAGGTTGTTCTCCTGCCGCTGTCCCCTCCTCCTCCTCCCCCAAAGAAACACCTTGCTCATCATCCTCTGAGTCTGACTCGTCTTCTGCACATGACTTCTCTTCTTCCTCCTCCTCCCCCCTCTGTGCTGCCGCAGGCGTTGAGGAAACAGCTGGGTCTGATGAAAATTGGTCCCATGCCTGTTCCTGCCGTAACGGTTCCTGGTCACGCTCATTCACAGCTTCATCCGCCACTCTACGCACAGCACGCTCCAAGAAGTAAGCGTAGGGAATTAAGTCGCTGATGGTGCCCTCACTGCGGCTCACCAGGTTGGTCACCTCCTCAAACGGCCGCATGAGCCTGCATGCATTTTCCATCAGTGTCCAGTTGTCGGGCCAGAACATCCCCATCTTCCCAGACTGTTCCATTCTACTGTAGTTGTAGAGGTAGTGGGTCACGGCTTTCTTTTGTTCTAGCAGGCGGGAGAACATGAGCAGGGTCGAGTTCCAGCGAGTCGGGCTATCGCAAATGAGGCGTCTCACCGGCATGTTGTTTTTGCGCTGAATTTCCGCAAAGCGTGCCATGGCTGTGTAAGACCGCCTCAAATGCCCACAGAACTTCCTGGCCTGCTTCAGGACATTCGCTAAGCCAGGGTACTTTGCCACAAATCTTTGAACCACTAGATTCATGACATGTGCCATGCAGGGTATGTGTGTCAGCTTCCCCATATGCAAAGCGGCAAGCAGATTGCTGCCGTTGTCGCACACCACGTTGCCTATCTCCAGGTGGTGCGGGGTCAGCCACTCATCCACTTGTTTCTTAAGAGCAGCCAGGAGAGCTGCTCCAGTGTGACTCTCCGCTTTGAGACAAGACATGTCTAAGATGGCGTGACACCGTCTTACCTGGCATGCAGCATAGGCCCTGCGGAGCTGGGGCTGTGTAGCTGGAGAGGAGAACTGCCACTCAGCCAAGGAGGAGGAGGACAGCGAAGAGCATGTAGCAGGAGGAGAGGAGGTGGCAGGAGGCCTGCCTGCAAGCCGTAGAGGTGTCACAATTTGGTCCGCTGCGCCCTGCTTGCCATCGTTCACCACCAGGTTCACCCAATGGGGTGTGTAGGTAATGTAGCGGCCCTGCCCGTGCTTGGCAGACCAGGCATCCGTGGTCAGGTGTACCCTTGACCCAACGCTCTTCGCAAGAGATGACACCACTTGCCTCTCAACTTCACGGTGCAGTTGGGGTATGGCCTTTCTCGAAAAATAAGTGTGGCCTGGCATCTTCCACTGCGGTGTTCCGATGGCCACAAATTTACGGAAGGCCTCAGAGTCCACCAGCCGGTATGGTAACAGCTGCCGAGCTAACAGTTCCGCCACGCCAGCTGTCAGACGCCGGGCAAGGGGGTGACTGGCCGAAATTGGCTTCTTCCGCTCAAACATTTCCTTCACGGACACCTGACTGCTGCTGTGGGCAGAGGAGCAGGAACCGCTCAAGGGCAGAGGTGGAGTGGAGGAGGGTGCCTGTGAAGGTGGAAGGGAGAAAGCGGCAGAAGCAGATAATGCACATGATGGAGGAGGAAGAGGAGAAGGAGGGTGGCTTTGCTTTTGTGTGCTGCTGCTGCTGCTGCTTTTGCTCAGGTGGCCATCCCATTGCTGTTTGTGCCTTTTCTCCAGGTGCCTTCGTAAGGCACTTGTCCCTACGTGAGTGTTGGCCTTTCCACGGCTCAATTTTTGTTGGCAGAGCGAACAGATGTCTTTGGTCCGATCTGAGGCACACACACATTAAAAAATTTCCACACCGCTGAGCCACCCTGGGATGTGGGCACTATGGGGACCTCAGCAGCTGATGCTGAAGGGCAAGTTGGCTGGCTGTACATAGGTGGCGATACAGCTGCCCCAGCTTCTTTCAGCAACTTCTCTCCTCCTACTACTCTCTGACTCCCCCTCTGAACTGTCCCCCTCTTCATCTCCTCTATTGGGAACATACAGAGGATCCCTATTACCGTCATCATCGTAGTCATCCTGCCCAGTTTCGCTTGCCTCAGACAAATCCAAACTTGCACCATCAGTAGGTCCTTCATCCTCCTGACACGTTACATCCATAGTGTTGCCGCGTAACTCAGACATATGAGCTGGTGAAAATTCATCTGGCTGTAACAACAATGGTTGTGCATCAGTGATTTCACCACTAAATAATTCTTGCGAAGTCTCAAATGCAGCGGAAGTGGTGCTAGTAGTAGCGCTGGTGGCTGAGCAAGATGAGGTGTTCTGTGTCGCTAAATACTCAACCACGTCCTGACAATCTTGGGAGGTGATGGGACGTGCCTTCTTCCGAGCACTGTACTGTGGGCCAGGTCCACACGAAATTACATTTACACGACCTCACGCAGACCTGCCGGGTGGCCTTCCTCTGGCTCTGGCACTACCTCTTCCTCCACCTGTTTTGTCCATATCGGGTATGCACGGAGTGGTATATCACACTGCGTGCACTCACGTAGGTAGGTGGGTTCACTTAACTGCACAGGTATGCGCACTGATGCGGTGGGTTCACTGAACAGAACAGGTATACAGTGGCGGGTTCACAGAACAGGTATGCAGTGGCAGGTTCACTGAACACAACAACAGGTATGCAGTGGCAGGTTCACTGAACACAACAACAGGTATGCAGTGGCAGGTTCACTGAACACAACAACAGGTATGCAGTGGCAGGTTCACTGAACACAACAACAGGTATGCAGTGGCGGGTTCACTGAACACAACAACAGGTATGCAGTGGCGGGTTCACTGAACACAACAGGTATGCAGTGGCGGGTTCACTGAACACAACAGGTATGCAGTGGCGGGTTCACTGAACACAACAGGTATGCAGTGGCGGGTTCACTGAACACAACAGGTATGCAGTGGCGGGTTCACTGAACACAACAGGTATGCAGTGGCGGGTTCACTGAACACAACAGGTATGCAGTGGCGGGTTCACTGAACACAACAGGTATGCAGTGGCGGGTTCACTGAACACAACAGGTATGCAGTGGCGGGTTCACTGAACACAACAGGTATGCAGTGGCGGGTTCACTGAACAGGTATACAGTGGCGGGTTCACTGAACAGAACAGGTATGCAGTGGCGGGTTCACTAAACAGAACAGGTATACAGTGGCGGGTTCACTAAACAGAACAGGTATACAGTGGCGGGTTCACAGAACAGGTATGCAGTGGCAGGTTCACTGAACACAACAGGTATGCAGTGGCGGGTTCACTGAACAGGTATAAAGTGGCGGGTCCACTGAACAGAACAGGTATGCAGTGGCGGGTTCACTAAACAGAACAGGTATACAGTGGCGGGTTCACTAAACAGAACAGGTATACAGTGGCGGGTTCACAGAACAGGTATGCAGTGGCAGGTTCACTGAACACAACAGGTATGCAGTGGCAGGTTCACTGAACACAACAGGTATGCAGTGGCGGGTTCACTGAACAGGTATACAGTGGCGGGTTCACTAAACAGAACAGGTATACAGTGGCGGGTTCACAGAACAGGTATGCAGTGGCAGGTTCACTGAACACAACAGGTATGCAGTGGCGGGTTCACTGAACAGGTATACAGTGGCGGGTCCACTGAACAGAACAGGTATGCAGTGGCGGGTTCACTGAACAGGTATACAGTGGTGGGTCCACTGAACAGAACAGGTATGCAGTGGCGGGTTCACTAAACAGAACAGGTATACAGTGGCAGGTTCACTAAACAGAACAGGTATACAGTGGCGGGTTCACAGAACAGGTATGCAGTGGCAGGTTCACTGAACACAACAGGTATGCAGTGGCGGGTTCACTGAACAGGTATACAGTGGCGGGTCCACTGAACAGAACAGGTATGCAGTGGCGGGTTCACTGAACAGGTATACAGTGGCGGGTCCATTGAACAGAACAGGTATGCAGTGGCGGGTTCACTAAACAGAACAGGTATACAGTGGCGGGTCCACTGAACAGAACAGGTATGCAGTGGCGGGTCCACTGAACAGAACAGGTATGCAGTGGCGGGTTCACTAAACAGAACAGGTATACAGTGGCGGGTTCACTAAACAGAACAGGTATACAGTGGCGGGTTCACAGAACAGGTATGCAGTGGCAGGTTCACTGAACACAACAGGTATGCAGTGGCGGGTTCACTGAACAGGTATACAGTGGCGGGTCCACTGAACAGAACAGGTATGCAGTGGCGGGTTCACTAAACAGAACAGGTATACAGTGGCGGGTTCACAGAACAGGTATGCAGTGGCAGGTTCACTGAACACAACAGGTATGCAGTGGCGGGTTCACTGAAGAGGTATACAGTGGCGGGTCCACTGAACAGAACAGGTATGCAGTGGCGGGTTCACTAAACAGAACAGGTATACAGTGGCGGGTTCACTAAACAGAACAGGTATACAGTGGCGGGTTCACTAAACAGAACAGGTATACAGTGGCGGGTTCACAGAACAGGTATGCAGTGGCAGGTTCACTGAACACAACAGGTATGCAGTGGCGGGTTCACTGAACAGAACAGGTATGCAGTGGCGGGTTCACTGAACAGGTATACAGTGGCGGGTCCACTGAACAGAACAGGTATGCAGTGGCGGGTTCACTGAACAGGTATGCAGTGGTGGGTTCACAGAACAGGTATGCAGTGGTGGGTTCACAGAACAGGTATGCAGTGGTGGGTTCACAGCACAGGTATGCAGTGGTGGGTTCACAGCACAGGTATGCAGTGGTGGGTTCACAGCACAGGTATGCAGTGGTGGGTTCACAGCACAGGTATGCAGTGGTGGGTTCACAGCACAGGTATGCAGTGGTGGGTTCACAGCACAGGTATGCAGTGGTGGGTTCACAGCACAGGTATGCAGTGGTGGGTTCAATGAACAGGTATACAGTGGCGGGTCCACTGAACAGAACAGGTATGCAGTGGCAGGTTCACTGAACAGGTATGCAGTGGTGGGTTCACAGCACAGGTATGCAGTGGTGGGTTCACAGAACAGGTATGCAGTGGTGGGTTCACAGAACAGGTATACAGTGGCGGGTCCACTGAACAGAACAGGTATGCAGTGGCAGGTTCACTGAACAGGTATGCAGTGGTGGGTTCACAGCACAGGTATGCAGTGGTGGGTTCAATAAACAGGTATACAGTGGTGGGTCCACTGAACAGAACAGGTATGCAGTGGCAGGTTCACTGAACAGGTATGCAGTGGTGGGTTCACAGCACAGGTATGCAGTTGTGGGTTCACTGAACAGGTATGCAGTGGTGGGTTCACAGCACAGGTATGCAGTGGTGGGTTCACAGCACAGGTATGCAGTGGTGGGTTCACAGCACAGGTATGCAGTGGTGGGTTCACAGCACAGGTATGCAGTGGTGGGTTCACAGCACAGGTATGCAGTGGTGGGTTCACAGCACAGGTATGCAGTGGTGGGTTCACAGCACAGGTATGCAGTGGTGGGTTCACAGCACAGGTATGCAGTGGTGGGTTCACAGCACAGGTATGCAGTGGTGGGTTCACAGCACAGGTATGCAGCCAGACAGGAACAAGTTAAGCCTAACTAATCTTTCCCTGAGAGACAGTCTGCAGCAGCTCGCCCTACTCTCAGTAACGCAGGCAGCACATGAGTGACCGTAATGGCCGCCGCTGCCTGCCTTATATAAGGGGGGGGTGGGGCTCCAGGGGCTAGTGTAGCCTAATTGGCTACACTGGGCCTGCTGACTGTGATGTAGAGGGTCAAAGTTGACCCTCCATGTGCATTATGGGGCGAACCGAACTTCCGCAAAGGTTCACCTGCGGGACGCGAACGCGAACCACTGAAGTTCGCATGGAACCGTTCGCAGGCGAACCGTTCGGCCCAACTCTAGTGGGATCACAGCCATAGAATTACATTAGCAAGAGCTTTTCAAATCACAAAGCGCTCAGAAAAACGCTCCTAGTGAATTCCAGGCCTCAAGGCTCGTACACACGCTTGATAGGCTGGAACGACGGGTCCGTCAAACCCTCCCGCTGGGCGGGCGTTCCAGCGAAAGTACAGCGTGTACAGTCTGTCTGCAGACTGATAAGGCTGTTCCTGAACGATCCGCTGAGCGGATCGTTCAGAAACAGCCTTATCAGTCTGCCTGACAGACTGTATACACACACTGTACTGTCGCTGCTGGAACGCCCGCCCAGCAGGAGGGTCTGACGGACCCGTCGTTCCAGCCTATCAAGCGTGTGTACAAGCCTTAAAGGGGAACTGAAGAGAGAGGTATATGGAGGCTGTCATGTTTATTTCCTTTTAGACAATACCTGTTGCCTGGCAGCCCTGCTGATCCTCTGCCTCTAATACTATTAGCCATAGCCCCTGAACAAGCATGCAGCAGATCAGGTGTTTCAGTGGTTCAGACTTATAAGTCTGATCTGACAAGACTAGCTGCATGCTTGTTTCTGGTTTTGATCAGATACTACTGCAGAGAAATAGACCAGCAGGGCTGCCAGGCAACTGGTATTGATTAAAAGGAAATAAACATGACAGCCTCCATATACCTCTCTCTTCAGTTCCCCTTTAAGGTTAAGAGTTAAGGATGGTGGAGGTGAAGAGTTAGGGTTAAAGGACATCTGAGGTGAAAAAAAAAATCATGAGATAAACAACTATCTATCCTCCTCCTCCTAAAAATAACTTTTTATCTATCACACAGTTTTATTTTATATTTAAATCTAATTTTTACGTTTTTACGGTTTCATGGCCTTTTCTCAACGACACATTCATTGAAATATGCCAGAGGTAAAATCTATGAACTATTGCCTTTTTTTTAATCTCTTTTTGCTTTTAGAAGCCATTTTCTACCAGGAAAGTGTTTTAAAGCTGTAATTCCTTATCAGTGAGGGTTACACTATAGTCCGACCCGGTCCCGTACCCGAACAGAAACGGTCACTTGCATACCTGATTTTTTACTCTTTCAGACAAAGAAAGTAAAAAAGGAACATAGCCTAGCAGAGCCGGGACAAGGTCCTCCAGCACCCAAGGCTGAGACAACAAAATGCGCCCCTCCATCCCTCCCACAGCCGTCACACACTGATTGCTATTAGACCAAGAGGTGCCACAGGGCTCCCAACCCCCCAACACCTTAATCTCTAGTTATCTGGCTTGCAGTCACTGCCATGTATCCCCTTTTCTTATTTCTCTCTGGTTAAAACACAATAGGGGACTGATAGCTGAGTGATTTGTGCGCCCCTCCTACACTGCGCCCTGAGGCTAAAGCCTCTCTCGCCTCTGCCTGGCCCTGTAGCCTAGTTATTTGTGTGCTTGGTACTGTACATACACATCTATCTTATGTCAAATGTCACCTCGGGGGTCCTTTAAAGCCAATGGGAATCAAAAATTAAAAAACAAAACATTCATGAGTTCAAAATGTTCATAGTGGTTACCTTACTGTATATTAGCCGCTCTCCTGCGCCTGGATCAGTTTATTTTGTACCATTATTATTGCCCAACTTGTCCAAGATCTCTGCTGCCCTTTGCTTTTACTTCTGGGTCAGCAGCCTCTTCCTTTCTGGTATCGCCGGTAAAGCCGTGCGAAAGACAGTGGTTTCTGACGCGCAGCCATGAGCACGTGTGCGCGCACAGTAGAGCGCGCATACATTCAATTTGTGATGACAGTTGCCTATTCTGTGAGACTAAAGAAGAGCCGGCTGCACATAATGTGTGAAGGTATGGGATGAAAAACCTTCACTTGGCCTATTTGTGTTGTATAGCTCTGCTTGCCCTCATAAATCAAACCGCTGTGCTAGCAACATGCAGCGTGTCGATAGCCGGCTGTTTACATGGCCACTGTCACTCTCGCTGCTCCCCCGCCTCTTCCATATCGCCGCTACTCGCCTGCGGTCAATCCCGCTGATTGGAGGGAAGGGACGCAAACGAGGAGTGGCGACATAGAGGAGGCAGGGGAGCTGCAGAGTGACAGTGGCCATGTAAACAGCCAGCTAGCGACATGTCGCTAGCATCTATCATACGGAAAATCGCAACGTGTGTACCCAGCATAATAGCCACAGCACCTCTATTGAAAGAGATTCCAGGCTGTAATCCGAGACACTGATGCTGATGGAATTGAAACATTGTATACTGTACACTTGCTGACGGGATTGAAACATTGTAACTTTGTAACATTGTAACTGCCTGGATGGCATAAAAACGTAAGTAACAAATATATTAACTGCTGTTTATGTTTGATACATATACGGTATACCATTTTCAGTATTACATGGAAACAAATAGGCTTATTATATATTGTTATAGGTGGCGCCTAATTAACTGATGAATAGAGATGATCATAACATTTCTCTACATGATCAGAAATTAATGGTGATGGAATATACATTTTTTTCAGACGTGGAAAGCTAAGGATTCTTCATTCACAAATGTGAGAGGTTAGACAAGACTTTCTTTTCAGTGCCACACTCAGCATGAACTCCCCTGGGCTGAAGCAGGACTAATCAGATTCGGAAGGCTAATGATTGCTAACTAGTCAGCTTGATTGATTCACTGTAATCAATAATCTCTAAATCTAAGCAAGAAACCCACCTAAAAGATGTCTATTACCTGGCACTTGAATTATTCCCACTGTCAGGTAATCATTCATTTTCTGAATCTGCATTCAGGTTCATCATGCAGTATAGAAATAAGATTAGCAAACTGTATTTCAGCTCACATCACTGCTGATGGATTGCAAAGGGTACCTTGAACAGCAGCTTGGCTGAGAGCAGCGTGCTCCATCCAGCCTGTAGCTGCACAGAGTAACGTTACATGTGCTGCAGTGTGTGTAGCCTGGCTTCCCCTTGGCTGCAGCAGCCAGATGGCCCGTGCTGGGCTGTAGGTGTAAGGAAGGTGTGCGGAGGGTGTGCTGGGCTGGAACACCAGCAAGTTGTTGTGATGCTGCTGCTGCATGTCAGCTCCGATGGGAAGGGCGAAGCATTAAAAATAGAGCGAGCGGCCAGCGAGGGGCGGGACTGGCTGTCTGGCGCTGCTGGTTTGCGTGCACCAGTGACGTCACCGGCAGAAGAGTCAGGCAGGCAGTGGGTTCGGTGCCCGGCTACATCAGCAGGCAGGCGGGTGGGGGTCAGTGGTGGGGATAAGGAGGGCGGCTGATCTGCGTGTGAGCTCGGAAGGAGTACTGTACAGGATCCCTCATCCATCTCTCGGATCACTTCCATGTTGCCGCTCTGCCGCTGGATTCCATAGACAGAGGGCTGTGCGCTGTGCCAGGGGGATCAGGAGCAGCTTGGATGAAAGTTTGCTCGGATTTCGGTGCAGGGTAAGAAGGCCCTTCCTCTCTTCCTTCTCCTCTCTTTCCTGGCATCGCCACATTCTTCTCTGCACGCCAGGGGTTAATGATAAGCTGAGCAGCTTATTGTTTACAGTGATCTGTCTTTTGTGTTGCTCCTGCCTAGGCAGCCTGGTGTGATCACATCCTCTCCCTCACCTGGCTGTCACCCCTGCTGTTGCTGCTGGACTGCCTGTATGCATTCACTGCTGAGCACCTGCTGCAGTCCCAGGATCCACTGTGCATTGTTCTTAATGAGTGTCCTCCTGCTTATTCTCACCTATGGGCTGTAGTTGTGAATGGGAGAACTGGCACAGTGCCAGCTGCTGGAGATGCAGTAAAGAACCCTTTTGTTCTCATTCACAGGTCTTGGTACCTGCCCCAGCCTAGGAAACTGCCAGAGGAAGGCAGGCCAGTGAATAAGAAATGCCTCCACAGCTATTAGCCACCAGCCATTAATCCCAGCGTTTTATAGCTTCTCCATGTATTTGTCTCCTTGCCTGGATTATTGTCATGGACTTGTTGAAGTAGTGAGGTGAATTCTAGCAGAGCAGGTTTGCTGCAGCTGTTTCTTTCATGCTTGGCAGGAACTGATTGACCAGATGTTACATATATTATTTGTCAGTATTTAGAAAGCAATTTATATTTGTTGCAGTGTTGTTTTTTATTTTTAAACAGCGCTTAATGGTGATGGCAGTCGGTGTTTCCTGTACTTTGGATAGGTTTTTGCAGACTCTAAGTGCCACTTGTATCACTAAACTTAATATTTTCATAGGTTTCTGAAAATAATGTGGCTTACTCTCATTCTCCACAGCTTCCATTGCAAATGGAGACACTTGCAGATTAATAAGGTATACAAAGTGCAACAGTGTCCTAGAGCTATACCAATCGGATTTCAGCTTTTGAATTGGGGGGGAGCTTGTTGTGTTTGTGTTTTAATTAATCAACACCACTGCTGTTATAAGATGACCAGCCTTCTACATAGTGACCACAGCGGTCACAGCAGTTATCTCTAAATCACGCAGTGTTTTCCCCAAACCTGATTTGCTAATGTGTACTGCTTGTTGTGATTGTACTTACTATTTATCATAGACGCCGTGGATACATTTTTAGAGAGAAAGGTACTGTTTCATTGTAATGAGGTGGATGCTCTGTATATTCTGCTTGATTTTGCCAATAATGATCACAAGACTATCATGGCATCTGCTGACCTACATGAGCAGTGCTTTCTGTTCCTGTAATGAGAAAGATCTTCTTTTATAGACTTTAGCCTCTGCAGTGGTACAGAAGTGTGTCTGACTCACAGGTTTCACAACTTGAAGGAAATGTGTGGGGTGGATAACATTTGCTATATGGCCTTCATGTTGTGATGTGAGTGGTTTAGAGATTAGTGCGCAGTAATATCCGTTATCCTCGTGTGTGTGAACAGGAGTGTCACAGAAGCTTGATAAGTTTTATAACTGTAAAATATTGGTTTGATTGGTATCCACATCACTGCCCAAAATGCTATTGTCCTAGTTCTGTAACTATTTAGCCTACATTGTAAGTTGAATGGTGGAAAACAAGCATGTTCATTTACACAACCCTGCATAACTCTCTCCTATATTGTAAGATTTTAATTTGTTCAGTGCTTTAAAGTCAACTAATGCATCATACACACACTATATGGTTTTAGGCCGAGATAGATGGTCGAGGACATCTCTGCATAAAAACCAGCAATTGTATAGAGGCCCACAATTCTCCCTGCTGCTTGACTGAGAGATCTGGAGTGGTGACTGAGCATAGGCTGAGGGCATTGTTCTCCTCCTTACCCCTCCCACTCTGTTATGGGTCATGTGTCATATCTCCTCCCTGCTCCATAGCAACAGTAGTCTGTAGGCTAATGGTTTAGAGCAGTCTGTACAGCAGTCCGCCAAACGAAGGACCAAGTCCTGACAGCACTCTGGTGTGTGTACGCACCTTAAAGTGAATCTGAAGCGACGACTAAGGACCCGGCAGGGTCAGAAACGCATCAGCTTGCATACTGTTCTATTTTTTTTTGCCATTTTCTAGATGATTTAATAAAAAGGACTGGTTTTAACTTATGGAAGTTGTGCGGAGGAATCCTTTGATCGAATCTGCTGTAAAAAAAAGAAAAAAAGTAGATGCCTATTTAGAGGGTAGGCTCTGGATGCCATAGAGCCTTCCTGGCTTTCTCTCTGGTTCCTATGTGATAATTTTACAACTTGTCAATAAAATGCCATTTAAGCCACCGGCAAGCAAGAAAAGACGCAGAATAATTTTAACAGTACTTTTCACCTACTTTTTGTACTTTTTTCAGTTGCAAAATGCTGCAAAGATATAGGAGAAAAAGTGTATTGCATATGGGTCTCTGTGTTCTTGTCCCCCCCCCCCCCCCCCCCCCCCCAGTGAATATGTCTCTGAGTACTCGGATGCACTTGTCTTCAGAAGCACTCTGGGACATGAGGGCTTCCAAAGGGTTCTGAAGAGTTCCAAAGGTGCATAATTTGAATGGGTGACGGCACTGGAACGAAATAAAGGAGGGAGGACCAGGAAGGCTCTATGTGATAAGAGTATTCCCTTTCCAAGGGGGGAGTATCTAATAAATAAGTATAAATCTATCTATCTATCTACCTACAGTTGTCCTGGTGTAAAGGTGAATAAGTGTTAAAGTGATCTTACACAGGTCATATACTATTAACTGTGGTGGAGGCACTCTGATATATCTACAGGCTTTATTCTATATATGCCCACAATGGGTAAGAAACACCTATCTATCAGAGGCGCTCACTGTTACTACTGAATCAGGCACAACTCTCTTTAATTGACCTGAGGAATCAGGCTAATACCTGTAAAACGCATTGTCGTACGTGTTTGTGTTTAAAATAAATCTTTTTCCAATATGCCGGTGTCTTGTCATCTGGAGAGGTAAGCGATTGCCGCCTCTTACCTATTGTGAACAAATATAGCATAAAAAGTGTAGATATATCAGGACTGCAGCCTCTGAGTTGTCCCTTGGGGTATTTTTTGTGGCCTTTTTAGATATGTATTGTATGTAATTTAAGGAATTAAAGTGACCTTTTGCATGCACCCAAGAGTCAGTCAGGTTTTTGTGCTTTTTCTACTTCATTTTGCTGATATGGTGCATGCTAGAGTCTATATAAATACTAGGTTTTATATGTGATAGATTTATTATTGTTTAATTTGGCTATTCTCTGCCCTGGCTCCCTACTTTTTGTCTTGACTACTAGATATATCAGGGCACCTCCACCACAGTTAATAGTATAGTCCTAGACCTCCAGAGGAGGTGTTATAACTTTGCAGTGTTGAACTATAAAGTTTTCAAGGAGAGCAACCATCCAGCTTCACCTGGACAACCGAGCAGGGACGGTTATTTCTCCCGCAGGTGCATATGGTGGTTGCTAGGACTGCAACCTACCTTTGTGAGTAAAATGTATATCTATCTCACACCTTGTTCCTATACCTAACTGTACTGCACCATTGGGCTCCCGTTCTCTTTCATTTTCTCTAGGGGGCAACTACACCCATCCTAGAATCTCTCGATCCTTACACAGGTCAGTACTTCTGGCTCATTCAGTTACTCTGCCAGCGATATCGTGACGCCAAAGTTAACATTTTGTATAACTTTCAACCAGTTTTATACAGTTTTGAAAATGTTGGTCAATTCTGTCAGTATTTTCTTTTTATTTTGTCAAGGGAGGAGAGCAGCAGAGAGATTAATGGGCACTGCTTTGTATTGCATCAGATGGTACAATGCCAGCAGAGACAGTGGTTCAAATGGTATGGAGTGTGGCAAGGTGGTGGATCAATCGCTACTTCCTGTTAAGTCCTAGCTTTATCTGGATGCTGTCTACCCCATGTATTAGTTTTTTTTGCATTGTGTTATAACATGCTTTGCAGTGGTGTATGTTGTAATGCAGGCAAAGAAGCAACTGACCCATGTGCACCTTGATTGACAAACATTGTGAGCATCAATGTATGCGATTCAAGCAACACACTGCATCTTCTGTGTTGTGACAAAGGAGTCGAATGCATTGCAGAGCAACGGATGAGGTGTCATAGACCTAGGCACACTAAACATTTAAACCCTCCGCTACACCATGAATATGCATGGAAATGGCCACATACACTCAATGAAATGTAAACTTACAGGGTAAAGTAAAATAGAAATACTCAAGTTTGGCTATGTTCATAGCAAGGCGTTGTGGTGTGATTTAACTGAGGCATTAAAGGGAACTAAGCGCCCTTTCTTTCCCTGGAATGTCTCCTGGCTTGTAATAGCTATAATAGCTGCCATGTTCCCACCTCCCCTTCTCACCTTCCTTATTTTAAAAAAAGTCACAGATACTCTCTACATATTCCCACTAGATAAGCTCTTTGAAGAAGTTTCCCTAATTACCCACTACCTCTGATGAAAAGGTATTGTTTACTTCTTGATAATGAGTGCTATGATATCAATAATATAGGAATGCAATAAAAAAAAAGGGGGCTCAAAAACTTTGGCGAACTGGGGGGAGCAGGCATATACTACCACCTGTCCTTATGCTCCCCCCCCCCCGTTTTCCTCTCTGCCCCCTTGTAGCTCACCTAAAAGATCCTCTTCCAGCGATCACTCACCTTGCTCTTCTGCCTCCGCAAGCTTGCTCCAATCAGAGCTAAGCCGTGACCCAGGAAGTTCTTCCGGGTTGTGGCCATCTTGGATTTCTTCCGCTGGTGATCAGACGTTACACTGGCTGTGGAAGATGAATGGGGCCACGGAGAGTGGTGTGGAGCAGTGCAGATTCATCCGGGAAGTGGCATGGAGCAGGTAGGGTTTTTTTTTTTTTTACAATTTTCATGCCACCTCAGGTTCTCTTTAAAGTTGCTATATTTATTTCCTTTTAAACAATTTACATTGCCTGCTTTCCTGCTGATCCTCTTCCTTAAAGAGACTCCGTAACAAAAATTGCATCCTGTTTTTTATCATCCTACAAGTTCCAAAAGCTATTCTAATGTGTTCTGGCTTACTGCAGCATTTTCTACTATAACAGTCTCTGTAATAAATCAATGTATCTTTCCCCTGTCAGACTTGTCGGCCTGTGTCTGGAAGGCTGCCAAGTTCTTCAGTGTTGTGGTTCTGTGATGAATCTCCCCCCTCTAGGCCCCTCTCTGCACACTGCCTGTGTGTTATTTAGATTATGGCAGATTCTCTCTTCTCTCTTATCTTTTACAAGCTGGATAAATCGTCCTCTGAGCTGGCTGGGCTTTCACATACTGAGGATTACAGACAAGGGCAAAGCTGTTTGCAAGAAGAAAAGAGCAGCCTGAAACTTCAGTGCATGAGAGCAGAAGGGGGAAAGAAACACACAATGATCTCTTGAGATACAAAAGGAAGGGTGTATACAGCCTGCTTGTGTATGGATGTATTTTCTATGTGTGGACATGCTGTACATCAACCTACTTCCTGTTTTGGTGGCCATTTTGTTTGTTTATAAACAAACTTTTTAAAACTGTTTTTAACCACTTTTAATGCGGCGGGGAGTGGCGAAATTGTGACAGAGGGTAATAGGAGATGTCCCCTAACGCACTGGTATGTTTACTTTTGTGCGATATTAACAATACAGATTCTCTTTAAATA
Organism: Hyperolius riggenbachi; assembly: GCF_040937935.1. Classification (NCBI taxonomy): domain Eukaryota; kingdom Metazoa; phylum Chordata; class Amphibia; order Anura; family Hyperoliidae; genus Hyperolius; species Hyperolius riggenbachi. Next base: position 268,448,573 of record NC_090648.1, read on the forward strand.
CTTTTAGCCATAGACCCTGAATAAACATGCAGACCAGCTGGGCCTCGATTCATCAATTACCGACAGCTCGGTAAAATACCAAACTCGATAAATTGATTTCAGGATTCATCAGATATCTACATCTGAGGGCCCTTTTCCACTACCAATCGCTAGCGTTCGCGCTAAACGCTAGCGATTGCGATTCAGCAAAGTGAACAAATTTTCCCAGCGTTTGCGATCACGATTTTGCTATGCAATGCACTGCATAGCAAAATCGAGGCAAAAATCGCTCCGCAGCACGATTGCGTTTGAGTAAAAAACGAATTACGGTAGTGGAAATTACCTACCACGATTCCTATGTTAAAAAGCAAACTGTAGCGATTTTAAAATCACTACCGGTTTGCGATTCAGCATCGCAATCGCCGCTAGTGGAAAAGGGCTCTTAGTGAGCATTCAGTAATCATACAGTAATGATGCGATAAAACGGAAGAAAGTGCAATTCATGAAAATTAAAGTGGGAGTGGTTTAGCGTGACATTTAGGATTAGTCATCTCCTTCACTGCTCTGTCGTTATTCCTGTCAGATCATTGCTGACAGAGAAGATGGAGCCATTTAAAGTGGTTATATATCAGCTGAGACTGATTCAAAGGTGCAGAAGGGCAAGAATAAGGTCTAGAACCATATCAATCAGAATCTATTTATTTGCTATACCAGGACATCTGCATTTCTCTTGAATCATCTTGTAAGAGAACACAGGCAGTGCCAGGGTTAACTAATTTGCTAGCTGCAGTACATTTTTTCAGAAAAGGTTCCTATCAAGCCATAGCTGGCAAAATTGTGGGATTGTCCCAAGCCACTTCCAAAATCCTGGTCCAGGTGTTAAGCCCTATTCGGAATGTTGCTACGCGGTGTTCAAAGGACTGCCTTTTTACCCACCAATTCCACAGGAATCTTATGGCCTTGTGTTAAATTACCGTTGTAAAATGGAAATATCGACACGTTACCGAATGGTTATCGAATTCACATCGAATGCGGAAAAACCTTGATGAATACAACTAGAAATCCATAAACTTCGAATTCGGTATTTTAACGAACTGGAAAAAGTTATTGCAAAGGCAATGATTAATCGAGCCCAGGTGTCTGACTGCATTTGCTGCAATCTTATTTCAGGTGTCTGATTCAGACACTACTGATGCATGAAAGATCAGCAGGATGCCAGGCAACTGCTATTGTTTCAAATATGGCAGCCTCCATATCCTTCTCACGTCAGTTGTCCTTTAACACACAGTAATGCTCTGCAAATATAAGCTGATGCGACGCTCAGAGTCCATTCAGTGCGATGTAATCCAACAAACTCTGTTATCCAAATGCAGCGCATGCAGTGCGCTACAGCAAAAGTGGCAGTGAAGCGTTCTTTTCATTCACTGTATGCTTCACTGTATGCAACACTCGCATGATGTGCAATGTTTTGCTGCTGCATTCCTGTTTTTTACAGGGAACACTATAAAAAAGTTTTTGTTGTGTCCATTTTATCCATTTCTCACAGTTTATTCAGAATATTTGTTTTTTACAAGCTCTCATTTAGTGCAGAATAGTGCAAGGTATCATTCTGAAGTTACATATAGCAAGTAACGACACTTGTGCATTTCGGACCCCAACTGGTCTTTAATCAAGCTTTAAGATTTTAGAATGCCACTGCCGTGATAGAAACCATGCCTGCTAAAGGGAGCCGTGTATAACGTGCACACATTAAATATCACCTATGCCCTCTCTGTACCTTGGGACCTTAGCTTTGTCCCCGACTTTCCCGGCAATCCTCCCCCCTCAGGCTACTCACTATCTATTCCGAAAGATTGCTGACTGTGCATGCGCAGTCCTGGCCGTGCACATCCTCCATTGCACTCCCCTGGGCAGGGGGCATTCTGCACATGCACTGTTTAAGGCTTTACAGATTGGGCATGCTGATCTTTCGAGAGGGCAGTGGCAAACTGGAGTAGACCTGAATCAGTGAGGGTCCTGATGGACTTTTTATAAACACCATTGGGCAGGTTGAGGGGAGGGGGGGGGGGGGGGTAACTGCTTAATGTGGACATTAATACACAATACAGCAATACTAATTACAATCAGGATAATGTAACAATAAAAATGTGCTAAAATAAATTGGCCTGGAGCGCTTGTAAGACTCTAAATAAATTGGCTGGTTGGTTACACATAGAACAGTGAGGAACTAAACTGGAATTGATGAGCTGCAGAGCTGTGGTGCTACCCACAAAGAGTTAATCTGTGATTAGCACTGGCCTATCAGGAAAAGACTGGCAATGCCACCCCCCCCCCCCCCCTTCCCCACACACACACTCTCTTGTTTGTCTACAATACATCATGTCAGTGATGTGATAGGGGAGTTTCAACAGCTCGCAGACTGCCCTTTTACCTAGCTGTATCTGACATTCACACTGGCAGACGGTTCTGCAAATCCAGCAAGCAAGGTAATAATAAAGCAATGATGCAAAAATTGTTTGTGTAGTGCAGAAAACTTTGTGTACTGTATTGCAAATGATGCGATATTCTACACAGTACCCATGGAAAAAAACATGATGTCCCAGGACTAGGGATTTAATTACCTGACAGCTGTATATTTGATTTCAGATGCTTGGCTTCTCCACACTGCTTTATATGGACTGAGCCCAAGTCTGGGAATATCAAGGCTTCCTGCTAGTCACTCAGTGCAGATGTGGGCGTTGGAGTCGAGGAGTCGGAGTCAGAGTTGGAGTTGTTGATATCATAAACTGAGGAGTCGGATGATTTCTGTACAAAATCCACAGCCCTGGTAAGTATTAGACTAAGGAGTCGGAGTCTGAGCCATTTTGGGTACCCGGAGTCGGAATTGGAGTCGTGGTTTCATAAACTGAGGAGTCTGAGTTGGAGCCGAAAGATTTTTGTACCGACTCCACAGCCCTGGATGTGGGATACAAGCAACAGTTGTTTCTGATCTATGCAGCTAATTACTCCTGCAGCAACATTAAACTGGGCTGTGCTAAAACTAGGGATGGTCAATGAGATGCAAATAATGATGCTGGAGTATGCAAGTTCTGTACGCAAAATTATGCAGCTTGAACATGGACCAATGGGGGGAATTCAATTGGTCCATGTTCAAGCTGCTTACAAAATTAGCACAATTCTGTGTCACTCGGAATTGTTTGCATCTCATTGATTATTCAAGCTGAAAATGACTGCAACATGGTGTACATATTGCAGACTAGAAAAGTAATGTGACTTGGGCTTGAAAAGTGTTTTTTAAATACATACAATTGCAAAATCATTTGTACAGCCTTTTTTAAAAAATTTTTTTTTAAATAACATTACAGTACATTACAATAGAAAACGTAGGTGGAATCCTATTGCTGTAATCCCCCCATGGCTGTTTTCTATAGTTTTTTTTTTTCCTGGATGGATATTTGAGATGTTTCTATCCATTGTTCCTGTTTGTATAATGGTCTTCTTTATTGCGCATATGTTTAATTATTACAAACTTCAACAAAACAAAAAAGATAATGTAAAGAAAAAGTAGGTGAAACATTTTGATTTCTTTGTTTGCTGGTGGCTTATAAGGCATTTTATTTACATGGTGTGAATATATCACTTCTGAAGATGGGCGTCTCTGTACTGCGCATGCATGAGAGCGTGCTCACACATGCAGTACGGAGTGGCTATGTGTATTTGTACAGTTGGTTGAATACGTGCAACAGTGGGGGCAGCGATGGAATGAGAGTACCACGAGAGGAGCAGGGAGACTTTATAGCAGTGATGGCGAACCTTTTAGCGGCCAAGTGCCCAAAATGCGACACAATATCCACTTATTTGTCACAATTGTGCCAAATCACATTAAAGTCCACTCTACACTTAAAGTGCAGCAATTACCCCCACATATGAAATGCAGAAATTACCCTCATATATAAAATGCAGCAGTTTCCCCCACATATGAAAAAACTGCAATCACTCTACATGTGCATGGCAGCACTTACCCCCACAAATTAAAAGCAGCCATTGCCCCACATTTAAACTGCAGCAATCACTGCCAAAATGAAATACAGAAAACTACTCAACATTTAAAATGCATCAATCACCCCCAGAAATTATATGCAGCAATTACCCCACATTTAAAATGCACCAATCATAATGTATGGGGTGGTCGACATGCTCTACAACGTTATCCTCTGGGCATTTTTTATTCCACCTTCTTTCGGGTTGCACCAACAAGTGCTCTTTGTTTCTACCTCCCCCGACTAGGTGTCACTAAATGCAGTATATATTCGCTTTGATCTCGTTAACCAATGTTATCCCGTAAGATGTTCCTCATTGATTGTTAAAACACTTCTGTTAGATTGTTAATCTCATGTCTTTGACAACCTATAAGATCAAGAATGTTCCTGTACCCTTAAGTATCTTCTCTTTGAGTATGAGCTGTACATTGACTTTAATGAAAACTCAATAAAAACGATTGAAAACAAAATGCACCAATCACCTCTAGAAACTTGGCAGGAGTGAGGGTAGGTAGCTGCAGCTGGGGGGGGGGGGGGGGGGGGGGGCAGTAGGGTGGGGTAGGTGGCTGGAGTGGGCATATGGAGGGTAGGTAGCCAAATTTAGGTAGCTGGTAGGTATGAAGTGTAGGTAGCTGCAGATGGGTGGGCTGTATTGAGGTTAGGTAGCTGCAGCCAGCAGGGAGGAGGGTAGGTACTGCAGTGGGGGAGGGTGTATGGAGGGTAGGTAGCAGCATCAGGGTGGGTAGCTGTGATTGGGTTGGTTTTATTGAGGTTAGGTAGCTGTAACTGGGCAGGAGGTAGGTAGCTGCAATAGGTAGTAGGTAGCTGGTGCTGGGCAGGCATATGCAGGGTAGGTGGCTAAAGCTAAGTGGTAGGTAGGGAGGATAGGTAGCCCCATCTGTGTCACCTTCTGTCCCCCTGAGTCATCTCTTGCCCCCTTCCCCCACCCCCCCCCCCCCCCTCCCTGTGCTGTGCTCTGTTGCTCCCTTCTCTCCCCTTGTGTCATCTCTGCTTCCCTACATGTGTCACATCTGCCCACCATCACTTCTGCTTCCCCCCTGTGTCACCTCATCTCCCCCTTGTGCCACTTCTGCTCCACCCTGTCATCTCTGCTGCCCAACCTGTGTCACCTCTTTTCCCCTTGTGTCACATTTGCTTCCCCACCTGTGTCACCTCTGCTGCCCATCATCTATGCTTCCCCCACCTGTGTCACCTTTGCTCCTCCATGTCACCTCTGCTTTCCCATGTGTCACCTCTGCTTTCCCCGGTTTCACCTCTGCTTTCCCCTGTGTCACCTCTACTTCCCTTGTCACATGTGCTCCCCATCTCACATTTGCTCTCCCTGCATCACCTCTGCTTCCCTCCTGCATCACCTTGCTCCCCCATCACCTCAGCTCCCCGCCTGTCAACTCTGCTTCTCCCTCCCGACCCTGTGCTCCGTGGTCCATTCTGCCTACTTAGGAATAGTAACTAACATTGGCCCCAGCACAAAAACTCACCGCTCTTGTGCCTCTCAGCTCCGGTCACCATGGCTTCTTCTGTCCGCAAACTCTCACGACATCATCATCAATTTGAGTTACTTACGATTAGCAAGTAGGCAGAAGCGGGCCGTGGAGCACAGGGCAGCCATCAGCAGTGGGGCGGGGCAGAGCGTTCCCACAGAGACTGCTCTGTGTGCTGGCAAGGGCACGTGTGTCAAAGGTTCGGTAGATCCAGAGCCTTCCCTCTCCATAGGTAAGTCATTTTTTTTCTCTTTGATTTTACTAAGTTAGGGAAAATGAAGTTGCACTTCAACCAATTCCGGGCGGTGCTTATTGAAATCTACGCCCTGTTTGGGACCTGTTATCCCTGCCACATGTACCAGCCAATGGTGCCACTCTCCCCCTGCCACATCTCACTTGCCCTGCTGTATGTATGACAGCAGAGCGCCATGAGACAGCCAGGAGCTGATTTTATTGGCTCCCACCCCCGTGATCATTGTGAGCCCCTCTCATTGGCTCACATTGATCACAGGGTCAGAAGCCAATGAAATTGGCTGCTGACTGGGACACAGAGCTCTGCTGTCATAGTGACGGCAGAGCAAGTGAGCTTCAGCATGGGAAAAGCAGGGCAATTGGCAGTAGCGTCAAATCCATGCAGCGCGATCTTGGTAGGCTACATTTTTCGGACTAGTGTTCTCAGGTCCTTAAGGGCTCTTTCACACCAGAGCCCTCTTTTGGCGTTTTAACGCAAAGTCTATACTTTGCGTTAACCAAGGTAAAAGGAAAGTCCATAGACTTTCACACCCGCCACTGCGTTTCGATGCGTTGCGGTACAACGCATCCCGGCGCATTTTATCGTCGGGAATCGGCGCTTCCCCTTTGGGTAAATTAACTACTACCGCCGCTACTCGGCATCGCTCCGCAGATTCCCGACGACACGCCGCAACGCCTGCAGGAGCCATTCTCCTGCACGTTTTGAGTGTGTAACCGGCCTAAGGGGCCAGAGATTGCTGGAACCGAAGCACTTAAGGCTTGTTTTCCACGGATAGCTGAACTACGGTATGTTCATCATCCCTTGGAAAAGGGGCCTAAGGCTCGTGGAGCAGAAAAATGGCAAGTGATTCATGGGTCATTTTGTCTTCACAAGCGATGAAGAACTGTTCCTGGATGAATGTCTGTGAGCAGTGAGGCACAATGAAGGTTCTCTGCAGGGTTGGAGCTGCAGCTCCATAAATGGATCTGGCAATTTGGTCAGCAGTGATGTCAGTCACAGGCAGAACCTTATCCATCATACAGTGCCATTTGTGTGGTATGTAATCAGTGCCACCTTCACTCTGCAGGGTACCAATTTCCCCAAACACAGACAAAATCATAGTGACCTATCTGCAGTGCACAGAATAACAAGGAATCCTGCTGCAGATGGCACAGTCTGCATAGAGCCCTCATCTTAACATAGAGTCAAACTGAGATAACTTGTTGATTGAAACAAGTAAGAAACGCACGTCTGCAGTGGAACTGTGACAAGTTCTCCAGAATGTTTGCAACAAGTTACCACGCAAGTACTTTGAAAAGCTACTTGCAGATGTACCTTAGAGAACTGCTGCTGTGCTAAAAGCAAAGTGTGATCACACCAAATACTGATTTCAGTTATGCTTTTTAAATGTACTGTGCGATCTGTAATGTAACTATTGTATTTGTCGCTTTATTTTGTCTGAGACTTTTGCTCTGTACTATTAAATGGTCAGATAGTATTGTGGCTGACAGGAAACCATACACTTAGTATCAGCAGTATGCCCAACGGTAAACGTTAAAATATCGAAGGCAAAAAATATCTTGTGGTATTCAGCAGGTGCAGTGTAAGTCCTTATGCCTAGAACAGTAGTGTCCCAAACACGTTGCAAGGATGTTATCCCTCCTGCCCAGACACTGCTGTACTCCATTTTGAAAGATCAGCTGTGATTTGGAACTTTAAAAAAAAAAGAAAAATTCACTTGGCAGTCTTTGACCATGAAATAAACAATCATAAGTGTTCATTAGAGGGGCTTTTACTGGTGACTAGTGGTAGAAGATTGTCAGAAAAGTAGTGATATTTGCCAGAAGAAAGCAGAAAATGATACATTTTGCAATTGGCTTGCACTGACTTTGTCTCCTTCAGGCCTGTTTCACACAGGACCCTGAACTGCATGCTTGTTGGGCTTCAATAGTCTGTCATACCTAATGTGCCTTTTTGAGAGTTTGTCCGGAAATTGTACTGGAAACGGGGTCTTAGGCCTCTTTTGCATGGCAGGCTGAAGGCAGTGAATCCACCGCCTTTCAGCCGCTCCTGTGTGCCAGCTAGGCTATTGGTGGCACTTGCCACAGACATTGCAGAGGTGGCACCGCATTGTGCCACATCTGAGGGCGGAAATGGCTACACTCAGATTTTTGCTGCTAGGTAACCACAATGCATGTCGAGCAGTGACCCTCTTGGGATCACAAACACAATTAAATTGTAGCTGGAAGGTGCTCAGTGGCCGGCACATGGTTGGCTTACCTGCCAGACAAGCACGTAGTTCAGCCTCCCATGGGAAAGAGTCTTTATGGAGGTAGTAAGCTCAAATGTTAGCAACTGCTAATAAATACATAATTCCTACAGCACAGGTGTCAAACTCAGGGCCACAGGCTAAATGTGGCCAGCCTCTGAGACCTCCAGATGTGCATGATTGCAAGCAATAAAACTGCTCACTGCCTTCCCCTGCAAAGGAGCACACTTGTGTCATTGTTATTGGTTCAAACCTTGTCATTTTGCACAGGGGTGCAGTAAAAACCCATGGCGCCCCCTAGCGAAATTGGCATGGAACCCATTCCCAGGATTCAAATTATTCCCCTTTTCCGTGTGACTGGTAAAGCACACACACACACACACACACACACACACACACACACACACACACACACACACACACACACACACACACACACACACACACACACACACACACACACACACACACACACACACACACACACACACACGTATATAGGGTAGCACTGTGGGGCAGTATATTATTTACGTGCTTCAGTGCTGCAACGGGTCTCTCCTGCTCTTCCTGGCAGCCACATGCTCTGTGCTGAATACCTGGCTCCTGATCATGTGACATGCGTTGGAAACCAGAGGAGAACAGCATAGTGTGTGTGGCTGTTAGGAAGGACAGAGGAGACCAGGTACAGTGCTGGAACACAGGTAAATATATTACACTGCTCTGCTTCTCTACTCTGCAGGAGGAGGACAAGTGCCCCTCCCTCCTCCCAATCATTGACTTTATAACTACACCACGTAGTTTGAGACTGTTAAACAAATGTTAAATCTTAATAAACAATTTGATCCGCTATTTAGGCACTGGGTTTAGATTTTGGCCTCTTACGGGATCGAGTTTGACTCCCCTGCACCACAGCATGAATAAACCAGTGTATGAATTGCTTTGAGTGTGTATCCTACATCTGAAGTTTTATGCTTGAAATTCTATCAAAGTGTGAGCTGAATCCTCACTCTGCATGCTTTGCCTTGCCTGCTGAGCTGTGCATGGAGTACAGAAACAAGGATGAAGTCAGCTATGCCAGATAATTAACGATCGTTATTCTCCACATCAATGAAACAGAGATGTCTGTATCTCACACAATCCTTTGAGCAGTTGTAGTGAATAAAGATGTGAGTATAATCCAGTTATGCTGCAGGTTTATATGGTCTCCAGGGCTTATGCCCAAGAGAATTCACAAATTGTACTGGTAGAGAGTGTTTCATGCATTTTACTTTAGATTGGAACACATTTAAAACATGGATAGGCTTGTACCAAGGTGAATGGGAGGGACCCATGTTCAGCAACATTAGGGCTTTTTCCATTTAGGCAGCATTCACCATCTGTCAACTGCTCCTGTGCACGTGGCACAGGCTCTGCATGTACAACTGAGCAGGTAGCAGCCATGTGCTACACAAGACCTGGCATGTGGTTACAATTACTGCAGTTCAGCTGCATTATAGAGCAAATGGGTTATTCTTGTTACCCAGCAAATTTCTGTAGCAAGTGCGCAGTTCACTCATCTGTGTAAAAGTGACTGCACACACAATGACTTTTTCACCCGCAGGGATTGGAACTCTGTCCCTTGGATATCCGTTCAGGGCCATGTGCTGTACATACATGTCACTAGGCTATACACCTCTGTAGTATCTCTAGTTCATACATGTCAAATTCTGACCAATGGTCCAAAACTAGCCAAACGAGCTATCAAATGTGGCTTGCAAGTGGTTTCCCTATTTTGTATTAAGTTTGGCCCCTCTAGACCAACAGTTAAGCTATTTGAGATGAAGCCCTAGATCACAGGGGAGGGAGGGGGCCACTAGACACCAGGGAACTATATAGGAGAGGGGGCCACTAGACACCATTTAACTGCATAAGAAGGAAAGGGGGCCAGCAGATGCCAGGGAACAGTATAGGGTGCACTAGAGAGGGAGAAGACATCACACAGACTCTGGGAAACTGCAGAGAAGATATGCAAAACTGTAGCTCACCTATCAGAAGCATAGACGCCCAGTAACCACCTATATTCATTCCCATGTCCACACCACCACAACAATAAACGTCTTACGTTACTTCTAGTTTATAATATCTATGTACTATTTTTTTTTATTTTATTTTTTTTAGGATGTGTACTTTCTATTTTTAAAAGGAAAAAGGCTGTTGATGGGAAATGTCAGGACTCCTTCCTGTACTACATGACCTAAAGCAAATGGCACTCATTTCCATGTGTTTTCAAAATTATATTTATCAACTTATGGTCAAAACATCCCAGTTGGCCAAAAAGCAAAGTAATGTTTTGTCAGTCTTGCCTTGGAATGAACCATAAAAATACATGGAAAAAGAATAATTGAGAAGGCTCTCTACTTGAGATGGAGTGCGTGTTTTAATACCTATTGTTAATTAATGATTTATTTTTAAGGTGCCCATTAACAGTCACTTTTGAATCAACAATGTTCGATCAGATTATTCAGATTGTATCATATAAAGAGACCAGTGGGCCCAATCTATCTTAAACAGTCGCATTATTGTTTTAAAGTGGGATGAAACTCAATTTCATTTCTGCTCTAAAAATCAAACATAGCAGAACTAATAAGAAAAAACATGACTGTTTTGTAGTTACTAGAAGTGTTAAGTCACTGAAGCTAATTGATAGCATTGCCTGTAGCGGGACAAAATTATCAGATTGGCCTCCATTCACTAAGCTTATCTACTGTCTTTAATAACTCTTCTAGAGTTGTTACCATGGTGATAAGGCATGTAGTATTCAGGAAACTTTTTACCTCAGGCAAACCTAAAGTTAACTCTTCTGTCTTTAAGTTAACTCTTTAATTCTTAAAATAACTCCAGAGTTAAAGACAGGCTGTTCATTAACTGCGTGTGAAAGTAACTACAGAGGAGGTAACGTAAGGAATGAAGAGATAAGATAACTCTCACTATGTGGAGGTAAGTTTTCTCTTGCCTTATCTCCAGCATGATCTTAGTGAATTGAGGCCATTGTGTTGCTTGAGACAGGGCACACACTTGTTTAACCACTTCAGCCTACAGCGTGGAAAATCTCATGCATCCGAGCAACGTTCACCTCCCATTCATTCGCCAATAACTTTATCGCTACTAATCACAATTAATTGATCTATATCTTTTTTCCGCCACTAATTAGGCTTTATTTAGCTGTACATTTTGCTAAGAATTATTTTTTTCTAAATCCATTTTAACAGGAAGATTAAGAAAGAAATTGAAAAAAATCATTATTTCTCAGTTTTTGGCCATTGTAGTTTAAAATTAATACATACTACCATAATTAAAACCCATGTATTTTATTTGCGTATTTGTCCCGCTTATTACGCCTTTTAAATTATGTCCCTATCACAATTTATGGCGCCGATATTTTATTTAGAAATAAAGGTGCATTTTTTCAATTTGCGTTCTTCACTATTTACAAGCTTATAATTTTAAAAGAAATGAATAAGATGATCTCTTAACATGTATATTTAAAAAGTTTAGACCTTTAGGTAACTATTTATGTAGTTTTTTTTTTTTTTTTTAATTTATTTTTTAATTAAAAAAGGTATGTGGGTGATTTTAGTTTGGGAGGTAAACAGCTATTTTTAGATGTAATATAATGTAATTCTTTATTTAAAAAATGTATGTGGGTGCAGTTTACTATTTGGCCACAAGATGGCCACAGTTCCTGGAGCGTACGATCACGCTACCAGGAACTATTAGGAGGCTTTAAAAAAAATTTCCGGGCAGAAATACCGCGCTCTCTGCTTAGAAAGCTTCGGTATTTCTCTGGGGGGCTTAGATCGGTGAATGGGAATTATATTCCCATTTACTGATCGGAGGGCTAGTGGCAGGCAGCAGGAGCGCGCGCGGGAGCACGCCCGATTGCGTGCACCACGCTGCACGAGCAGCACAGTCTATCTGGACGGATATATCCGTCCAGATAGGGTCAAGTGGTTAAATCACGGATGCTTTTGTCGCATAATGGAAAATGCACACTGCCTCAGATACAATGGGCATCTAGCAATTCGGAATTATTTTTGCATTCGTCTGCATTCCATTTTATCTTTTTCTCCACTCTAAAAAAAAAAAATAGGACAGCTTTCTTCTTTTTTTCCCATACCACAGGCGTTTACAATCCTATTATATTTTGTTGCAAATTTAAAACGTACATAGAAAACGTGACTCTGCTCTGCAGACAGATGAAAAAACTCTTGCGATATCGCATTGACAAATTTGCGCCATGCTTTAGTGTTTGGAGATCAGACAAAGCACAGAAAATTCTCTACCTCGCCCTGAATATTAGTCCAACGTGAAACATAATGCAGCAGTAGTGGGCAGGGAGTAATCAACTCACCTCTTCCTTGCGTTCCAGACGTCTGTGCGCAGCGTGCCAAGTCACGCAAGGAAAGGTGAGTTGATTGCTCCCCGCCTGCTGCTGCCTAATTAAGTTTTCATGCTCAGCTAATAGCCGGAGGGGGAGTGCGGACGTGCACGCCGCTGTGCCTGCTTCTCCCCATCCAAGCTGGCTACATACTGGGGCAACTATGCTAGCTACCTATACTGAGGCAACTATGCTCAGGCAACTACACTTCCTATACTGAGGCAACTATAAGGCCTAGTGCACACCAGAGTGGTTCTGCTGTGGTTTGCGATCCGCTTGCGGGTGCGGATCCGCTAGGGTAATGTATTTCAATGGGCTGGTGCACACCAGAGCGGGAGGCGTTTTGCAGAAACGCATACTCCCGGGCTGCTGCAGATTTTGGATTGCGGATGCGTTTCTGCCTCAATGTTAAGTATAGGAAAAACGCAAACCGCTCTGAAAAACGGCACTTCAGAGCGGTTTGCCAGGCGTTTTTGTGACTGTAGCTGTTCACTAACAGCTTTACTGTAACAATACATGAAATCTACTACACCAAAAACGCTTCACAAAACCACAAAATGCTAGTTGAAACGCTACAGAAAAAGAAGAAAAAGCGTTTCAAAATCTGCTAGCATTTTGCGGATCTGCTAGCGGTTTTTGGTGTGCACCAGGCCTAATGCCTGTATTGAGGCCACTACACTACCTATACTCGGGCAACTATACTACTTATACTGAGGTAAATATACTACCTATACTGAGGCAACTATACTAACTCTACTGAGGCAACTATGCTAACCATACTTGCGCAACTATACTACCTAATCCGGGGGGTGAGTGCATCCTCATGAGTTTGCCTCAGGCAGCAAAAAGTCTAGAAACGGCCCTGGATACAAGTCCTGTGGTTTTTTTTTTTTTTTTTTTTATTCGGGCCTGAGCCCACTGACGCAGTTCAGTGTTACAGATGCTGAAAAACGGACACAACTGTGAGGGGGCTCAGGTCCTCACTGCTAGTGGTTTGCAAATGCGTTCATGAATGACCTTTCCTTGTGCATTCCTGTTTTGTAGTGGCCAATAGAGAAACACTTGGAACTAGTTGGGCCCTGTTTACATGCATTTCCTTGTGTTTTTATTATGAGTGTCCATTGACTGCTACTATAGTGCAATGCAATAAAATGAAGCATGTTGCTTTTTTCAAAGTGCACTATATCACAATGAATACAGTGGGAACAGTAACGTGCTTTTTGAAAGGGGGAGGGATGTCGCTGTACATCTCAAAACATACATGTTTTGGAAAACGATCCAGAATGCATATAGTGTGAATGGACCGTTGAATTGTTCAGGAGCCAGTAAAGATATGAAGCCCATAGTTTCCAGTTCCTAGATCTGACTACTGATACTTCTACCTGCAGCTGGTTGTGGAGGCCTGCAAACCTGCTACTGGCATTGCTGAAACTTGTTGTTCATCCATTGTCCTGAGGACTTTAACCCAATGGAACATATATTTTATCCATCTGCTGCAGAGAACAGTAACTCTACTTAGGTTTTTAAGACTAGTAAATGATTCACTACGTTGCTGGAGTTTCTAGTGTATCTGCTATTGGAATCGGTGTAATAAGGGTGTTGTATTTTGTTACCAGTTTTGTTTGCAATTTGTGCTCCATAAATAAATTTGATGAGTTTGGCTATGTCTGCCACTTTGTGTTTTCTTCTCCTTGTCACTTCAGTTTTGCACATGTTTTTTCTGTGGTTATGTAGTAACTAATTAGGCAGTAGACAGTTTACCACAATGTGTTGTGGTTAGGTGCAACATCTATTTTAAAAGTACTTTACAAGTATTCTTTACTGAATTCCTTAATTCCCATAATGGCCTTTGTGGCTAAGGAAGATGTGGGAGTATTCCCCTAGTAATTTCAGTTTACTTTTGGATACAGTATTTGAGGCCTGGTGCACACCAGAGGAGTTTTTCTGAGCATTTTGAGTTTTTGAAACCTCCTGCTAATGTTATCCTATGTGTCTATGCACACTGGAGCGATGTGGTTTTGTAAAAAAACCCCATAGCATTACATTGGGAAGAGCTTTTGAAACCTCTAGCGTTTGGGGAGCTTTTCTGGTGTGTCTCAGCCCTCACTGCTAATACTTTCAAAGACCAGTACTGGTCTTTGAAAGTTTGCTGAAAACTGGACTTTCTTTTCATCCTCCCTTTCTGTTGTGATATGACTGTTAAATTATCCGTCCCGGGCATCCCCCCTCTTTGTTCCTTAAAGAACCACTCCAGCAAAAAAGTAAACAGTTAAAATTTGTCAGAACCGACAGGTTTTGGTCTACTCAATCTCCTCACGGGGTATTCTTGGGGTTTTGTCTGTTTTCAAAAGCATTTTTTGAATGGCAGTTGCCAAGTAAAACTGACAAAATGGTGAGTAGGGAGGCTGGCTGTAATCTTACTATATGAGTAAAGAGTTCAGTTTCATGATCCGTTTGTATGGGAGATGGATGAACCATAAAAACTGCCATTATTTGCCTGAAACAGTCAAAATGGTAAACCTAGATTAACCTTTAAAGAGAAACTCCGACCAAGAATTGAACTTTATCCCAATCAGTAGCTGATACCCCTTTTCACATGAGAAATCTATTCCTTTTCACAAACAGACCATCAGGGGGTGCTGTATGACTGATATTGTGGTGAAACCCCTCCCACAAGAAACTCTTGAGTACGTACTCCTGGCAGTTTCCTGTCTGTGAACCTTGCTGCATTGTGGGAAATAGCTGTTTACAGCTGTTTCCAACTGCCAAAAAAACATGCAGCAGCTACATCACCTGTCAACAGTAAAAATGTCACCATGTGATAAATGTCAGAATGTAAATCGGGGATTTAATTTTTTTTTACAATGGACAAATACTTACTAAATCATTTATACATAATTATTGTAAAAATGAAGCACTTTATTACATTATTTTCACTGGAGTTCCTCTTTAAGGTGGCCACACACCATACAATTTAAAAATCCAATTTTTCACCAATTCGATATCGATTGGTTGTCCCGAAAAATCGAGAGCTTTTCTTTGTTTTCGATCGTAAAATCAGATCAAATTTCCCATTTTTTTTTCTTTAATTTATTTTTGAAGATTAGATATGTTGGACATTTCAGACCAACTTTAGCAAGACTTGTATGGTGTGTGTGATGGATTGTCAATTACTTGATTTACCATTCCAATCTTTTTCTGAGCTTTCAATTCTTTTATTCATGATTGGGGAAAAATTGAACATAGGTGTGTGGTTCATTGGTGAGATTTTTGAATTGTTACAATCATTCAGAAAAATGTATTGCTGTTCTTGAATTGAACCGATATTTTTAAAAAATTGTATGGTGTGTGGCCACCTTTAGGCTAGGTTTACAGTGGTCATTGCATAAGTCAGGCATTATGACTCTGAACTGCTTATTTAGGATTAGAACTATAGATGCAATTGTTTATTTCATCCATTTATTTTCACTTCAGGTTTGCTGTAAGTTACTTACGGAGAAAAGGTTGCCGGATGAATTTCCTTTTATCAATTTGTTACAGAGTCTCTCAGAAAGATGAAAATAATTGTGTTGATACAGGATTATGCAAATGTTTGCATCTTGAAAATGGACCGCTTGTAATCCACCTTGGCAGGAATTGATTAGGCCATTATCAAGATATGTATATTTGCATAATCAGGCATCAACTCTAAATCATTTGCATCTCATTGACAATCCCTAGTCACTGGAATTGGTTTCCTATATTCATGCATTGGCTCATTAATAAGACACACTCCTAAAGGCCCATACACACGTCGGATTTTTGCGAACGACGGGTCGTTTGAACGTTCCGTCGTTCAGTCGTTCGCACGCGGAATCAGACGTGTGTACGGACTATCGTTCGCGTGATAAGACTGGTTTCCAGCGATCCGCCCGGCGGATCGCTGGAAACCAGTCTTATCACCCGAACGATGGTCTGTACACACGTCGGATTTGACGTGCGATTGACTGAACGACGGAACGTTCAAACGACCCGTCGTTCGCAAAAATCCGACGTGTGTATGGGCCTTTATAGCTGTCAAATTTTAAGAGCATTTTCAGAAATGGAATGGTCTACTCTACACTGTACAGCAGAGGATGCCATATTGTTGCATTGAGGTCATGCAGCACATAAGGCAGTCTTATTGGCGACTTGCGGCTTGACACAGGTTTATAAAGACTGTACAGATGTAAAGAAATCCTCATTCTTGACAAGTAAGCCTTCACTGGCTGTATAAGTGCAGAATCAGATAACTGCACATGTAGGTTTATGACAGGTTTACTCTAAACCCGGTTCTATCTGGTAATTAATATCATCATTAATCATTCCTTTTAAAAATGTAGCCTTTCCTCAGTGTAAGGTGTTATGTGCCTTTACTGGTTAGACCAGAGCTTGTAACTTGACAGGATGTAATTTTCTGTAACATTCCAGTCAGTGTTTTACTGTTGTCTTGAAATGTATCCGTTATTGTTATTGTTGTAATAGAGGTGTTCCCTGTATTTGTGTGACTGATCTGGTCCATGGCTTATCATGACTGATTAGTCCACATGGACGTGAGGGAACAGTAGTGAATTGTTAAAACTCTTCTGACATGGAAATCAATGTTTCACTACCAAATGAGTTAAGCCTTGTTCCCGCTGAACATGTTCTGATCAGAGCAATCTTCATGTCTGCTTGAACTTGCAAATAATGCTGCAAATTTTTTCATTCCATTCCTCTTGCAAACAATTGTTGATGGAGAGAGCTGCTTAATTTCTGTCATTAGACCTAGCACATAAGCAAACCGTTATATGATAATTTTATTGTGTGGCCTGTTATTATATTTGAGTGTACTGTGTATGGGGACCAGTGACAGCCAACCTGCATGGTTTGTGCTGATCTAGCCTGCAAGTGTTTGCAGAATGACTCACGGCTGTAGAATGTATTTAATATATTAACCATCCTGGCAGTATGAACGAGCTCAGCTCGTCCATCACCGCCGAAAGGTTGCCGCTCAGGCCCTGCTGGGCCGATTTTAGTGAAATAAAAAGCAGCACACGCAGCCGGCACTTTGCCAGCCGCGTGTGCTACCTGATCGCTGCGTGCAGCTGCGAAAGAGGGTCCCCCCAGCCACCGGAGCCCAGCGCAGCCGGAACAAATAGTTCCGGCCAGCGCTAAGGGCTGGATCGGAGGCGGCTGACGTCAGGATGTCGGCTGATGTCCATGACGTCACTCCGCTCGTCGCCATGGCGACGAGGTAAGCAAAACAAGGAAGGCTGCTCATTGCAGCCATCCTTGTTAATTCTGATCGCCGGAGGTGATCGGAATTAGGCTTCAGGAGCGCCCTCTAGTGGGCTTTCATGCAGGGCCCGTTTCCACTAGGGCGGTTTCGCCGGCGATTCGGCAGAGTTTCCCCGCACATCATTCGCACGGGGAAACTCTGCCATAGGGGATGACGGTGCTGCGGCGGAATCGCTTGCGGGAGCGATTCGCCCGGAACCCCCCGCAGATTTCGCCACGGAGGCTGCGAATCCCATAGCCGTGCATGGCACGGCTCATGGGATTCGCCTGCGATCCCGCCCACCGGCTCAGTGCGGTGTGCGTCTGCGAGACGCACGCCGCACTAGTGGAAACAGGCCCTAATAGTTTTTTTTTTTTATTTAAAAAAAAAAAACCTCCCGCAGCCGCCCTGGCGATCTTAATAGAACGCCAGGGTGGTTAATATACAGTAGAAACACGGGCCCATTTTCAATGTGAATTTCCAGATTTCTGCTGCGTTACTGATTTATGGCAGTCAGTGGCCCATGCTGGGTAGCTTTTTGCCTACTGTTTGTATATTGCCCTAAGTGTGCACTCCTCTTTGTCCTCCAGTGGTCTGCACCTTCTGGTACTTGCAGCATCTTACTACACCTACAATGACTTCCCTCTATGATTGCTGAACAGAGCACCTTTGGTACTCATACAGAATGCTGGGCTTTGCAGAAGTACAACCTTGAGAAGATTTCTGTGCAGCAAGAGGAAAGCTGTGCTTATAGCTCTGCCAATAAAGGGGGTTCACTGGTGGGTAGGGATGGCCCTAAATTGAAAATTAGAATTCTGGAGAATGTCTGTTTCCTGGCATGTACTTGTTGCAGTTTGCAGAAGCGCTCTGTATCATTCAGGTCACGTTCACACTGATAAATGGTTATGCATTTTGTGTGCTTGGTTTGCAGTTTTTGTTTTGAGCATATATGTCAGATAAAGTTACATAGATCTGAAAACCTGCACTTTGAAATAATGCTGCATGTTGTAATTTATTATAGATCCTAATGAGCCCTTTAATTGACATAGGCAGTTGTAATGTGCTTCTACAGTGCAGTAAAAAATGTAAAGATATGTCTAGCGTGTGTTATAGCAAAATCTATTTTGGCAAGTACCGTACCTTCAATATCTATTTGTAATGTTGGCTCCTTGATTCTTGGCTGCCACTTTCTAAGTGGAAGGATTAAAGGACACCTGAAGTGAGAGGGATATGGAGGCTTCCATATGTATTTCCTTTCAAGCGGTACTAGTTGCCCGGCTGTCCTGCTGATCCTCTGCCTCTAAATACTTTAAGCCATAGACACTGAACATGCATGCAGCAGATCAGGTTTCTGACATTGTCTGATCTGACAAGATTAGCTGCATGCTTATTTCAGGGGTGTTAAGACACTACTGCAGCAAAACAAATCGGCAGGGCTGCCAGGCAACTGGTATTGTTTAATAGGAAATAAATATGACAACCTCTATATACTACTCACTTAAGGTGACCTTCAAATAGAACACAATCACTATACTGAGTGGGTGAGGTAGAAACTCAGCTTGAGCTTACCTCTCTTTCACACAGAATGCTGAATGGGAGAATCCACTGCCTGTCAACTGCTCCCATGCACAGATTTGGGTACTTGCTTAAAGAGAATCTGTATTGTTAAAATCGCACAAAAGTAAACATACCAGTGTGTTAGGGGACATCTCCTATTACCCTCTGTCACAATTTCGCCGCTCCTCGCCGCATTAAAAGTGGTTAAAAACAGTTTTTAAAAGTGTGTTTATAAACAAACAAAATGGCCACCAAAACAGGAAGTAGGTTGATGTACAGTATGTCCACACATAGAAAATACATCCATACACAAGCAGGCTGTATACACCCTTCCTTTTGAATCTCAAGAGATCATTTGTGTGTTTCTTTCCCCCTGCAGCTATCTTCCACTGAAGTGTCAGGCTGTTTCTTCCTGCAGAGTGCAGACAGCTCTGCCTGTATGTAATTCCTCAGTTTGTGAAAGCCCAGCCAGCTCAGAGGAGGATTTATCCAGCTTGTAAAAGATAATAGAGCAGAGAGAAGCTGCACGAATCTAAATAACACACAGGCAGTGTGCAGAGAGGGGCCTGGAGGGGGGAGATGTATCACAGAACCACAACACTGAAGAACTTGGCAGCCTTCCAGACACAGCCTGACAAGTCTGACAAGAGAGAGAGAAGTTGATTTATTACAGAGATGGTGATAGTAGAACGTGCTGCAGTAAGCCAGAGCACATTAGAATAGCTTTTGGAACTTGTAGGATGATAAAAAACAGGATGCAATTTTTGTTACGGAGTCTCTTTAAAGGACATCCGAGGTGAAAATAAACTGATGGGAAAAAAACAATTGTATCTATCCTCCTTCTCATAAAAATTACTTTATTTTTTAGATATTCCACAGTTTAATTGTATATGTAAATCTAGTTTAATTTTTTGTAATCGTCTCTGCTCAATGACACCTTCATTAACATAGGCTAGAGCTTAACTCTATGAATTATTGACCTTTTTATCTCTCTTCTGCACCCAGAAGCCATTTTCTGACAGGAAAGTGTTTTATGGCTGTAATGACTTATCAGTGAGGTTTATGCTATAGTCTGACTGGGGCCCGGTCCCAACCAGGACAGAAACTGTCACTTGCATACCTGATGTTTAACTCTTTCAGGCAGAGAAAGGAAAAAAAAAGCATAATAATTTGTGTGCTTGGCACTGTGCATACATGTTATCGCCTCATGTCACACGTCACCTTGGTTTTCCTTTAAGCTCAACATGGGAAGTGCAGAGGCAGCCACTGCATTGAGTCTAAGCATGACTGTGGCCACACTCTGATGCAGCATGAAGTGTTCTTTTTGATGCTAGGTAACTGCACCATTTGTCAAACACTGACATGAATGGGGTTACAAGCACCGCCATTGCCCAGCATTAAATTTCAGCCAAAAGAGTCCAGGTGGCTTGCCTGAAGAGTGCACAGCTCAGGCATCCATGTGTAAGAGGACTCGCTGTGCTGAGGCAGCTAAGTTTAGACATGGGTTTCCCACGCAGCAAGTGCAGGATTAAGAAACACGTTTCCAGGTACGGTACTTATTCATTTGTTTATGAAACATCTGACCTTCAAAAGCCAGCCTTCAGTTTTAGAAAGTGTAACACCTACTTCACAAAGCTTCAATACTGGTGCTTGGAATTATTTAATGATTGTTGGTACTGGTTCCTGCTCCCCTCTGCAGCTATGAGCAGATTTCTGGCTGTACTGCTGTGGAGTTGCTTCCTCTGTGGGGAGGCAGAACTTGTACTGCAGGGTTCCTAGATCTAGTTATGCTTATATCTACAAGCATACAGTAAATAGATCTAGGAACCCTAAGTCCTAGTTACAGATTATAGGTTACAGATTTTAATGGGAAAGAGCAGTTTTTTATAGATTACTCGCTAGCAGTCAGAGGAGCAGCTACACAAATGCAGTATAAGTACATATGGCATAAATCATGCTTTGCGTCTCCTCACTCCTCAAATTAAATGACTTGAAAGATGCCAGAGGGCCAGTGCACACCAAAAACCTGTAGCGGATCCGCAAACGCTAGTAGTTTTTGAAGCGTTTTTTTCAGAGCGATTCTAGGCATGTTTAAAGAGATTTTCTAAACATGCCCAACATTTTTTGGAGCGTTTTTGTGTAGCAGATTTTATATTTTGTTGCAGTAAAGCTGTTACTGAACAGCT